>NC_089748.1:71461649-71571649 GCF_040412425.1 Macrobrachium rosenbergii
ACGTGAGCTCCGGACATCCTTAGGAGAACGTGGACGTGAAGGATGATATGGTGAAGGTGATACGGACATGTACCAGAAGAGCCCTCTTCATGGACAGGAACAGCAGGATGAGTCTTTTTAACTGGAGCAAAATCATCCTTCCTACGAACGTTGGCAGAGGGAGGAACAACCACAGGCTCCTTCAATTTGCGTAAATCCTTGACGTCAGAAACACAGACATCAGGAGAGGGAGAAGCACAGCTGTGGTCTGGAGCCGACAAAGATACAGTAGGTCTGAGATGCTTCCTACTTGGAGAAGAGACAAAGCCTCTAATTTGCCACTGCTTGCCAGGAAGAGCGAAGATGAAGAAGACGAAGGAGATGGCATCCTACGACACTTCATTTGTACAATACCTCCATAACTCTTGCAAATTCGATCAACCACTGCCTGAACCATGGAGTTCACAGTGGGCCAGGAAGTGGACAGACACCCAAAAAATTAATGTTTACTTTTATCAAAATTATATGAAAAACATAAATTAGATTAATTTTTAGAAAGGGAACCATATACTGTATTATGTCATTATTTAGGGAGTATGGGAATGCCTGGGGCAATAGCTTTTAAGACGCAATTGGCTAAGTACATTCTCTCCCAATATGCAGTGATTAGTCTACATCAGATTTGTGTCCCTTTAGCATCTGTGATATTAGTTCCATATTTCATTAGTTTATAAAAGATTTTCAACAAGTTTACTGTGTTGTTTCTGTGACTAAACATTTCAAATATTGTGTATAACATGTAATTAATCCATGTTATATTGATATACAGGCGGTCCCCAGTTTACGACGGGGTTCCGTTCTTCTTGCCGCGTCGTAACCAAAATCGTCGGTAAACCGGAAAATCGTCGAAAATCGTCAAAAATCATAAGAAAACCTTACTTTTAATGCTCTGGTGCATTGAAAACGACGTAAACTTATTATTATTGAGTTTTACATCAAAAAAACCTTCAAATTATGATTATTCTGCCGTTTTGGGGCCAAATTTCTTCCGTCGGATCGGCGTATTTATACATCGTAACCCGAACATGCATCGTAAGCCGAAATAATTTCTGATGAATATATTTGAAAGGCGTCGTAACCTCGGAACGTCGTAAGCCAGAACCGTCGTAAACCGGGGACTGCCTGTACACAAAAGTACTTCAAATATTTTTGATTTAACAAAAACAAGTACGGTATGAGGCAATTTTTTCGCTTCCATTTGCTTCATATCTCTTATGGATTTTATTATACTAGAACTTGTGTGGAAAATGAAAATACTTGTTTTCTTTGCACCAATTTGCACTTCAAGCTTTTGTGGGCAATAATAACCGAAGCGCTACCTCCCCTATCATGACGCCATTTAACCCACGATTCTGAGTAACGAACGCCATAAGGTGACCAGAGTTGCCAACGAGTACTTCATTGTCTTAAACGGTGTTTTAAATGGCATTGGGGGCAAATCCCAGCCTAAAAAGTTGGAGGGGGTTGGCTTGCTATGAGTTTTGGATTTTAAAGCTCTTCAAAGGGTTAGGGCAGGAAAATATCTGTAAATTAGGAAAGACATGGAGCCATTTCATAAGGAAATCTTTACCGCTGCTAATACAATTACCACTTTTTAATATATATTACTGAAGACTTTGTTTTAAGTGTAACAAATGACAGTGAAATTTTGGAGTCAAAATCTGTTAATTTTCTCAAATACTTTAAATCTAAATGGGTAGCTGTACAAAGGTGCAAGATTTAAGTTTACAAAAAAATATCCTGATTGGTTGAATAACATTGCATAAAGCAGAAAGAAAGTGCTCATGCAGGTCCCGTTCATCCTAATAAGACCTTTGAGATTTCGAATGAAAAAACAAAGCAGCATAAATCAGAGCAGCTACTTCTTACTTCGTAGGGAAGAATGTTTTATGCTGCACCTAAGATTTTAAAAACAATGGGGTACAACTTTTGTTAACAAAAATGAATGCTCTCTCGAAGAAGCATTGGCCAGGTAATATTTGATTGTTCACTGAGTAAGAGATGTTATCCAGTCTTAAAGTCTGGAGCTGCTGAAAGAAATAGCAAACCTTATCCAGCTTATAATTTAATCCAGGAAGCAAAAGAAGCATACTTGCCAACACCTGCTTCTGAATTGAGAATTTCAGATGATAATGGAGAAATAGATTTCCAAGCTTTGACTGATCTGTGAGGTTCAAGAAATGTCAGAAGTGAAAGACTGATCCTTTATTATTCTCGACAGGTGTTTATAATGCGGAAAGCAGACGGAAAGGTAGTGGGCGACCTGAGGCCCACTGCTGTGTCCATACAGAGGTTGTGTTTGTTAACAGGCATAAAAAACATATATACAGGCAGTCCCCGGTTTACGACGGTTCCGACTTTTAACGTTCGAGGGTTACACTTTTTCAAATATATTCATCAGAAATTATTTCCCGACTTACGACGCATGTTTAATGATTACGACGCGTCGTACCCGATCCGACGGAAGAAATTTGGCTCCAAAACGGCAGAATAATCATAATTTGAAGGTTTTTTTTATGTAAAACTCAATAATAATGCAGTTTACGTCATTTTCAATGCACCAGAGCATTAAAAGTAAGGTTTCCTTATGATTTTTGACGATTTTCCGGTTTACCGATTTTTTTGTTACGACAGCGCAAGAACGGAACCCCCGTCGTAAACCGGGGACCGCCTGTAATGCGTTACAGAACATGTAAAAGGCAGATATATATATCGGTGGACAGGCCATACAATGATGCATACAATAACATATAAAGAATCTGAAATAATAACAAGTAACATATCTGATGTGATTAATGTACGTATGAAGAGTGAAACACAAGAATGGAGAGGCGATATGATGCCCTTACAAATACTCCCCCCCCAAGACAATAATTAGAGGAACAATTACTGGATGAAACAACATTAATCACACAAATGCTAAGGCAGTTGGAGTGGGCCCCTACTCCTGGAGAACTGTGGGCGTGGGGTGGAACCAACATCTGGGGTTGGCTCGATGTGTACCCTGGGCCGCCCCGGACCCTGCTTTGGTAGGGGGCGGGTGTGTCTGTGGGGAGGTACTGAAGGGAAACTCTGGGGCACCTGCCTGCCTCCTCGTGTACTTCGCTGTCCAACAGGAATGCCAGCTTCAACCTGTCAATGGTGACCCAGTCTTCCTGCCCGTGGATGTCAAGGAGGTATGCCTTGGTGGCCCGCCTGATGACTCGGTGGGGACCCCCTGTAGGGCCTGGTTAGGGGTGGCCGACGGACGTCCACCCTGACGAAGACGTATGCGCAGGAGTCTAAGGTGGGTGGGCTGTAGATGGTAGTGCTGTCGGTGAAGGTCTTATGGCAGGGCGCAAACTTCTGTGCGAGTTCCCTCAACCTTGGGAGAGGGGTGTCGGTGCCGTCATCCGACGGCGGGAAGAATTCTCTGGGAACGGCCAGTGTCTCCACGTAGACTTTCTCAGCAGGGGAGGCGTCACCATTTGCCTTCGGTGCAGTGCGGAGCCCCAGCAGGGCGCAGGGTAGCTGTTCCTTCCACCTCTCATCGGTGCAACGTGCCATGACAGCTGCCTTACGAGAGCGGTGCGCCCTCTTGACCATGCTGTTCGCTGTGGGGTTGTAGGCCGTTGTGCTGTGTAGTGTTATACCCATCAGGTGTGCCAAGGAGACCCAGAGCTCTGACAGGAAGGCTGGACCCCTGTCTGTAGTGATGCTGTCTGGCACTCCTAAACGGCTGATCCAACTGGAGAGGAGGGCCTCTGCGCATGAAGCTGTTGATGCCTCCTCCATAGGGGTTGCCTTGGGCCAGTGGGTGGAGCAGTCTATGATCGTCAGGAGGTATCTGGCTCTTCCTGACTGCGGAAGAGGCCTGACGATGTCGATGTGGTCGAAGTGCCGATGAGGCTGGGGGAAGTTGCCAACCCCGGACTCTGTGTGCCGGGACGTTTTGCTCGCCTGGCATGGGATGCAGCTCCATGCCCACTGCTGGTTGTCTTTGTTGATGCCATGCCAGACGAACTTATCAGTCATGAGGCACACTGTTGTGTGCCCTGATGGATGGGAGAGACCGTGGATTATGTCGAACACCTGCTTCCTCCTCGAGGTGGGTACTAGGGGGCGGGGGCAGCCTGTGCTGGTGTTGCAGAGGAGAGTTGCATCTGAGTTTGCTAAGGGCACATCTACCCACTTAAGAGCCGTCACTGCTGTCCTGTAGTCTGCCATCTCTGGGTCTGCTGTTTGTTCTCTTGCCAGGTCTCTGTAGTCGATGCTAAGGTGAAGGGAACTGATTTCTACTCTTGACAGGGCATCGGCCACTGGGTTCTTCCTGCCAGGGACGTTGTTGATGGTGCACCCGAATTTGGAGATGGTGGTCAGGTGTCGCTGTTGCCTTGCAGACCACACATCTCCCGGCTTTGCAAATGTGTGCACCAAGGGTTTGTGATCTGTTAGGATCATGAATTCGGTCCCCTCCAACAGGTACTTGACGTCTCACGGCCTGGTAGATAGCCAGCATCTCCCTGTTGAAGGCGCTGTAGCGGGTGATGTTGCTGGCATCTGTTGTCAGTCTGAGGGCAGCTGCAGGGTTGTGGTGAGTCAAGGTAGTGGCATTGGAGAGGGCTCTCTGTTTCAATGAATGCCTGCTACTGTAGAGCCTCCTAGGTCAGTGTTTTTGGCTTGCCCTTCAGGATTGATGTCAGGGGGTACGTAGTGCAGACAACCTCTGGGATGAAATGTCAGTAGTAGTTTATCATCCTGAGAAACTCCTGAAGGACCTTGATGTTTGTGATTTTGGGAAATTCTCTATAGCTTTTACCTTGGAGGCCGTGGGGCGCACTCCTGCTGGGGAAATCTCGTGGCTGAGGAAGTCTACTTTTTCTTTCCCGAAAATGCATTTGTCGAACCTGACGACCAGTCTGCTGTCCTGCAGATATTTCAGGACGGCGCAGACGTGGCGCAAGTGTTCCTCTGGGGACTTGGAGAAGATGAGAATGTTGTCGACGTGGCAGATGCAGAAAGGCAGATCTCCTAAGATGGTGTCCATCAGGAGCTGGAATGTGGCACCTGCATTCCTCAGACCGAAGGTGGAATGGGAGAATGTATAAGTCCCGAAGGGCATGATGATGGCGATCTTTGGGACGTCATCGGGATGCACAGGGACTTGGAAGTATGACTTCAGCAGGTCCATCTTGGAGAAAATCTTCGCGCCATGGAGAGTGCCCATCAGGTTTTGCATGTTAGGGAGGGGGTAGCGGTCTGGTGTTGTTAGTAAATTCAAACGCCGATAGTCCCCGCAGGGCCTCCATGAACCATTGGATTTCTTTACCACATGGAGGGGAGACGCCCACGGGCTTGATGCATTTTTACAGACGCCCATATGTTCCATCTCTGCGAAGGCCCGTTTGGCATCTTGTAACTTTTGGGGGGACAGTTGTCGGAACTTGGCATGGGTTGGTGGGCCCATTGTGGTGATGCGATGGAAGATACCATGCTTTGCTGAAGCCCCTGGTGATGGGCGTAGCTCTGGTTTGAATACATCCGGGAACTCCTGTAGGAGGAACGTGTAGCTGTTGGGGAATGTGGAGCAGATGGCGGGCATTTCAGGTCCAGTGGAGAACTGACGGGAGTGGCAGGTTCCTGTGTCGAGGAGGCGCTGTCTTCTGATGTCGACCAGAAGTCTGTGGTGCCCTAGGAAGTCTGCGCCCAGCAGGGGGAACTTGACCTCCACGATGACGAAGGGCCAGTGGTATCTGTGTCCCAGAATTGAGATAGTCTGGGTCGTCGTGCTATGAGGGCGGGTGTTGAGTCAGGTATCTTTTCTAAATCTTCCTCGGATGGCGGGAAGACCGACTGCATTGCTCCCGTATCTACCAGCGGGCGCTGTTTCGAAATTTCATCTCTGATGAAGAAGCCTGGTGGTCAGGGGAAGTTGGATTTCGCAGCCACTGCTATTACTTGTGGCCGCTTTTGTCGTTTTTTGTAAAGGAACAGGGAGGTCTGCAGTTCCTGGCGTTGGTGCCAAATTTTCTGTGGAGAAGCACCACGCCGGGTTTGACCATGTCCTGTGTTCCCTGAATGGTGTCTTCTTCCTGTAAACAGCATTGATATCTCCCTCGCTGTCGTCATCCTCCTCCATCAGGCTGCAGGCTCCCAGGGCGGCAGCGTGTTTCGAGGCCTTGGTGGCCTTGTGTATTTTTTGGGTGACATCGACTAAGGTGTCCATGTTGAGGGTGTCTGCGTCTTCTATCTGGCCCCTAACTTCCTGTGTGAGGCACCGAAGGAAGATCGCTCTCGTTAGGTCTACCTTCCTCTTCCTCCTGTTTTTGTCGCAGCCTGGCAGTGTTACCAGCCCCCGTAGTTCATCCCAGGCTTCCCTGGGTGATGCTTCTCTGAGGGGCTGGGATAATAGGTCGAGTGAGCGCTGCACTCTCTCGGTCATGAGCATGGAGTAAGTTTGGACAAGTTTATCCTTCAAGGCCACGTATGTGACCTTGTCCGGCTGCGCGTCGAGCCAGGGAGAGATTCTGTTGAACTCCTCTTCTGGGAGTGCCTTCATGGTGACATCGGATTTGATAGCATCGTCTGAGATGCGTACCATGCAAAAGTGCACGTCTGTGCGCAGAAGCCATGACGCCGTGTTCTGCTGCGAAAACGGAGGAAGTTTGACCGCATCTGGCTTTGTTGACGAGAGGGGCGTACAGAGGATGCTCATGGGTTCGCATTGAAGTTCAGCTTCCGACATCTTTACTACTCACGCACCAAAACGCCATATTGAGTCCGTTAATGTGCTGATTGCTCGAGTGGTCAAAAGAAGTGCCAAAACGTGCCCTTTTTGGGTAAGCCATATTTAGTCTGTTAATGGCACGGTTTCCACCAGGGAGGGAGCTATCAGAGGCCTAAACTTTGACGCCATAATTAGTCCGCTAAAGGCTCTTTGATGGCAAGCTGCGGCTGTATTTGGTTCGTTAATGGCTGGGCCAAAACCACACAACCTGTCACTCCGGGGTCACCAGTGTGAGGTTCAAGAAATATCAAAAGTGAAAGACTGATTCTTTATTATCTCGACAAGTGTTTATAATGCGGAAAGCGGATGGAAAGGTAGCGGGCGACCTGAGAGCCCCCGCTGCATCCATACAGAAATTGTTTGTTAACAGGCATAAGAAGACATATATAATGCATTACAGAACATGTAAAAGGCAGAAAGGCTGTACAATGATGCATACAATGAGATAAATAAATAATCTGAAATAATAACAAGTAATTTATATGACATGATTAATGTGCATATGAGGAAAGAAACACAAGAATGGAGAGGCGATTTGACGCCCTTACACCGGGTATTGTGTCGTAATGAAAACACTATGACACATGCTAGAGTATAATGGACTCAAAGATAAGAGGACATTTTCCCCTATCTTCAGCGAAGCTGAACCCAGTTTTTCCTATGTCAAAAAGTGCAAGAAGTGACTATTGCACATGCACGATTGCCATCTTGTTTACAACCAGGGCAGGCAAAAGACCAGCTCCATTATTCTCTGATGGTCAATGCCTTTTGTCAGGGAAGTGGAAGGGTTTTGAGGACTCAACAGCTACTATCAAAAATAGGTTTTTCCTATTTCAAAACCTGTTTTTTCATAGCGTAGTCGCTGTTTCGTCCTCAAGGAGCTTTACAAAAGAAACTGACAGGTGACAAAAGGCTTAAGCTCTCAAAATTTTAATCCCAAACATTCCAAAGAAAAAACATTTATGGTCTGAGGTCAAGCCACAAATTTCAAGCCCCATTCCTTATTCTAAAAAATCTTTTGGGATTTGGTAACAAGAAACAGGAAACTAAACAAGAACTTGCATTTTTAGGGTGAAGTTCTGTAGTGACTTACCTGAGTATGCTGGGTGTGGTTGTAGTCTTTTCGTATCTTCCCCAGCAATAGTCAGCATACTCACCAGTTAAGAAGACCCCTGGTTTTTTGCTGTAGAGCCTATGGGGTCAGGACTAACCATACCACCTACTGACATGCAATGCAGACGAATTTGTTCGAGCTCATGGCAGTACTGATTTAAGAACACTGCCTCTGATGCCCACCCTGTACTTTCGGAGACTTCTTCAAAGGAGACATTTCTGAAGAGGGCCAACGATGTACTTACTTTCCTAATGTCATGTGACCTAGGAAAGGAGTGTGGGCTTGCTTTTTTTAATGAGGAACACTAAAATTATTCTTAGCCCTTGTAGAGAGTGGTTTATTCGTGCTAGGGTGTAGGAAAATCGGGCCCTCTGGGATGTTTGCCGTGACCTCTAGGTAAACCTTAAGTGCTTGAACTGGGCATAATGTTTTGTCTGTTAAATTAAGTTTTCTTATAAGAACAGATTTCCTTCTTAAAGGATCCTCATTCTTGGCCAGGAATGATGGTCCTAGTGACAATAATAATTGATTATCAGCAGTTTGTGTGATATATCATCCCCGTGTAAGAGAGCCCAGTTCACCAATATGGGCTCCTGATGCTAATGCAATCAGGAATATCACCTTTTGTAGCTTGTGAGTTGCAGTTGTATTGGGTCCGCAACTAGCAAAAAAAGAAAAAAATAGGTTTTTCCTACATCAAAGCCTGTTTTATACTCATTTCCATATATACTCACTGGTTGAGGGAAATCTCCGATGCCTGATTCCATGTGCCAGGTGATTTTACTTGTCTGGCATGGTATGCAGTTCTTCGGCCACTCTCAAACGTCCTTCCTGATCCCATGCCACACAAACTTTTCTGTCATCAGGTGCACCGTTGTTCATCCTGATGGATGGGATAGCCCATGGATGATGTTGAACGTCTGCTTTCTCCTCGACATGGGTATCAGGGGGCGCAGGCAGCCAGTGTTGGTGTCGCAGAGAAGTGTTGAACCCGATCTACCTACTGGGACGTCTTCCCACCTCAGTGCGGTAAGTGCCAAGTGGTAAGCTACTGTTTCCGGGTCTGTGGCCTGTTCCTTCACCAGGTCCTTGTAGTCTATGCCCAGGTGGACTGAATTTATCTCGACTCTTAATAGGGCATTGGCTACTGGGTTCTTCTTGCTGGGGACATGGCTAATGGTGCAACCAAACTCAGAGATAGCGGCCAGGTGCACTGCTGTCTCGCCAACCATGCATCTCCCGCCCTCATGAATGCATGCGACCACGGCTTGTGGTCTGTCAGGATGGTGAAAGGGCTGCCGTCCAAGAGGTATTTGAAGTGCCGCACAGCTTGCTAGATTGCCAGTAGCTCCCTGTCGAATGCACTGTAGCGGGTCTCCGGTGGCCTTAACTTGTGGCTGAAGAAAGCCAGAAGGCAGGGGGAACCGTCTAGCGATGTTGCTGGTGTCGGTGGTAAGTCTCAGGGAGGCGGTGGGGTAGTGATGTGTTAAGGTGGTGGCTCTGGCTAGGGCTACCTTCGTCTGTTCAAACGCCTGCTGCTGCTGCGGAGCTGCCCACATCAGAGCTTTTGGCTTCCCTTTCAGTACTCCGGTTAGGGGATACATGGTGCGGGGGATGTCCGGTACGAAGCGACGGTAGTAGTTGACCATGCTGAGGAACTCCTGCTGGGACTTGATGGATTTTGGTGTTGGAAACTTCTTCACTGCGTCCATTTTGGAGGCTATGCAGAGGACACCTGCTGGAGAGATCTCGTGGCCCAAGAAGTCTACCTTTTCCGCTCCAAAGGTACACTTGTCGAACCTGACAACCAAACCGTTCTCCTGAAGGCGTTTCAGCACAGCTCGGACGTGGCGCAGGTGCTCCTCCGGGACCTGGAGAAGATCAGGATGTTGTCTACGTAGCAGACGCAGAAAGGTAGGTCCCCCAAGATGGTGCCTATAAGGTGTTGGAATGTGGCCCTGGCATTCCTGAGGCTGAAGGTGGAGTAGGAGAAGGTATATGTTCCGAACGGCGTGATTATGCCTGTCTTCGGGAAGTCGTCAGGGTGCACTGGTACCTGAAAATAGGACTTAAGCATATCCATTTTTATGAATATCTTGGCACCGTGCAGGGCGCCTGTTAGGTCCTGCATGTTCAGCAGGGGATAGTGGTCCGGTGTTGTTATTAGGTTCAGCCGACGGTAGTCCCCACAGGGTCTCCAGGAACCATCTGGTTTCCTTACCATGTGGAGGGGGGAAGCCCACGGACTCTATGCCTTCCTGCAGATACCCATCTGTTCCATCTCGGCGAAGGCTCATTTAGCATCTTGGAGTTTCTTGGGTGGCAGGCGGCGGAACTTGGCATGTGTCGGTGGGCCTGTAGTGGTGATGTGGTGATGGATGCCATGCTTGGCCTGGGCCCCAGGCAACTGACGCAGTTCTGGCTTGAAGATGTCTGGGAACTCGTGGAGGAGGGCGCTGTATTTGTTCGAAGAGATGGAGCATATGTCAGGCATTCCCAGTCCGGTGGAGAGCGGTCGGGAGCGGCAGGTTCCGGTATGAAGCAGGCGTTTTTGGCCGACATCTACTAGTAGTCCATGATGTATGAGGAAATCAGCGCTCAGGAGAGGAAACTTGACATCCACGATGACGAAGGGCCACTCGTATTTATGGCCCAGGATGGATATTCTGAGGGTCAAAGTTCCATAACAGCGGATGGGACTTCCATTTGCTGCCACTAGAGCGGATGCAGTGCTGGACGAGCGGTCGGGGTTCTCCTCGACAGCGGAAATACCAACTGCATAGCCCCGGTGTCTACCAATATCCGTCGTCCTGATATGGCATTGTGGATGAAGAATCCTACTGGCTGGGGTTCCTTAAGGTTTGTGGCCACTGCTGTTATTTATGGCCGCCTTTCTGTTTTTTTGTGAAAGAAAAAGGGGCTCTGCAATTTCTGGTGGCGCTTCCGAACCTCCAATGGAAGTAACACCAGGCTAGATTTTTCCACGTCTTCTGCTGTTGCAGCAGTGCCTTCTTCCTGTATACCACGTTTGTGTCCTCTACTTCGGCTTCTTCTGTTACCAGGTTGCAGGCTGCAGATGTTGCGCTGTGTTTGGAGGCCTTGGTGGCCTCGTGGAGCTTGTTTGCAACGTTTACCAATTCATCCATTGAGAGGGCGTCTGCATCTGTTATTTGCGCCCTCACTCGAATATTTCCTGTGACAAGCTGATTTCCCTCCTCTGTCCGTCCGAGTTGACGCCTGGCAGCATCAGGAGACTTCATAGTTCGTCCCAGGCGTCCCTGGGTGATGCGTCCCCTAGGGGCTGGGTCATCAGGTCGAGGGCGCGTTGGGCTCTCTCTGGGACGGGCATGGAGTATGTGTCGATGAGTTTATCTCGCAGGCCTCTGTACTTGACTTTGCCCAGCTGCGAGTCCAACCATGGGGTGATTTTGTTGAAGACCTCCTCCAGCAGCATTGTCATGGTGACGTCCGCCTTGGTCTCCTTGTCTGTGATTTGCGCTACTTGGAAATGGATGTCTGCCCGCAGAAACCAGGATGTGGTGTTTTGTCGCGAGAACGGAGGGAGTTTTATCGCCTGGTTTATTGCTGCCCTCGAAGGCGAGAGGGGGATGCAGAGGATCTGTGCGTCCTCGGAACAACTTTCTACCTCAGTGTCTGTCATTTTGCCTCACACCAAAACGCAAAATAAGCTCCGTATTTAGTCCATTAATGGTGTTTGGGGCTCAACAGAAGTCAAAACTATACGCTGTGTGGTTCCATTAATGACTTCTGAATACGGTCAACGTGAATCGTAAATGACAGGGCCAAACCATTCGAGAATGCCAGAACGTACCTGAAGGAGGTACGCCGTAATTAGTCTGTTAGTGGCGTGGATATTCTCCGAGGAAGGAGCTTTCAGAGGCCTAGACTTTGTCGCTGTGTGGTTCCGTTAAAGGTTCTCTGAAGGTAAAGCAGCCTTAGTGAGTCTGTTAATGGCAAAGCCAAAACTGCTGTGTTTACCATTGCTCCTCAGGTCACCATTTGTGAGGTCAAAGAGACAGAGCTGGGTACTAACTGATTTATTTACCTGGGCACAGGTATACATAGCAGTGTGCGGACGGAAACGGAGTGCCCGACCTCCGATTGCCATGACCTGCACACTGAGCGAGAGCAATTTGTGTTTGTTAACAGGCAAACAAATAGTAATATTAAGAGACATAATGTACTTCTTCTTTTTCTTTTAACGTGCTTTTATTCCCATTTTTGTATGGGGTAAGCACGATGCCTTCTTTTGAAGGACTTTTGATTTGGCTTTTTAGGGTAGACCTGTGGTCTCGATCGGCTGCCCTGCCTGACATCGCTGGACCCGGTGCACGTATGTTTCATGTATCATACCAGACCCAACGCCCTTTCTCCCCAGCAGCGAGAAGTTATTGCGCCGGGTATGGCGAGAGTTTGAGACGTGTGAGATGTTTGTTATGTTTTTTAGAAGGTGTTGTAGTGGCTTTGTTTTGTGTGTGTATTTAGTCTGTAACATCCATTTGCTTTTTAAGCAAACCTATCCGTTGATTACATATATAATCCCGGGATGTCTACACGGATAGCAAAGTGTCTGCCTCTCTGATCAGCCGGCTTGCGGGATTGAACCCGCGCCACAGACCTCTACGAAGTCCGAAGCTGCTGCTGTAACCGACTGAGCCATCGAGGCTCTTAAGAGACATAATACAACGATAAAACATATATCGGCGAAAAGGCCAGGAAATTCTACATATATATACATGAGACTCTTGCTGTGTTGATAAATACGATACATGATCGTGATTGATGAGAAATGAAGAGACATCCGACGTCTTTACAGTATACAGGCAGTCCCCGGTTTACGACGGGTCCGGCTTACGACGTTCCAAGGTTACGACGCTTTTCAGATATATTCATCAGAAATTATTTCCCGGTTTACGATGCATGTTCCAGGGTTACGACGCGTAGTATGCCGACCCGATGGAAGAAATATGGCTCCAAAACGGCAGAATAATAAAAATTTGGAGGTTTTTTTGATGAAAAACTCAATAAAAATGCAGTTTACATCATTTTCAATACACCCAGAGCATTAAAAGTCAGGTTTTCTTAGGATTTTTGACGATTTTCGACGATTTTTCGGTTTACGACGATTTTCGGCTTACGACGCAGCATAAGAACGGAACCCCCGTCGTAAACCTTGGACTGCCTGTATTTATATTTAGCGACTCAAACAATCTTCTAGCTCTAATTGGGAAAGGAGGTGGACGATTGCTTACAAACACATCTCTTAATCCAAATAATTTTTTGGTTGGAGAATCATTTGTCTAAATTCTCAGAACACTCTTCATTGTTCTAGCTCTCTATGGAGAGAGAGAGAGAGGTAGTTCTTGACATTCATCTTGTAAAGATGACTTTGGTGATGATTGAAAAGCTCCTGAACATATTCTAAGGCCTTCATTATGAACTGGATCTAATGTTTTCAGCATTGCGTCTGATGCCGAGTCATATGTTTTACTTCCATAATCAATGATAGACAGCATTGTTGCTTTATACAGTATGGTAAGGGTATGTCTATCAGCTCCCCAAGTAGTGTTTGATAGTTTTTTTAATTCGGTTTAATGCTCTTTTGCATTTTGATTTCATTTATGTTATATAGGCTCTCTAGTTCAAATGAGTATCAAATACTAATCCCAAAAATTTTACAGTTTGGCCAATTGGTATGGAATGATTTCTGATTTTTAAATATATTTCTTCACCTTTTTTCCACTTTTTACTTTTTATAAAACATTACTGCTTGAGTTTTTTGTATAGAAAATTTAAAGCCTACAGATGTGGTCCATTCATCTATTTTTATTATAGTTATATTAATGATTCACTCTGCATGTTTTATGCAAGATGCTGAATATATGGCAAAATCATCCACATACAAGTTACTTTTTATTCCGATAGGTAGATTATTACTGATATCTTTTATTGTTAAAGTAAACAGTGTGCCACTAAGGACGCTTCCTTGTGGAACACCATTTTCAAGTGGAAATGTACTTGACAATACATCATTAATTCTCACTTGAAAAGTGCAATGTGTCAGAAAGTTTTGGATAAATCTAGGTAAATGTCCACAGATGCTGTTTTTATGTAACGTTTTTAATATTGCATATCTCCAAGTAATATATGCCTTTTCAATGTAAAAAAAGATGGTTATAGTAATTTGTTTTCATTCAAATCCTCTTCGTGTGTGGTCTTCCAAGTTAGACAGACTGAGTGATTGATTATGAAATTTAAGTCTTGAAGACCAAGTGCCGGAACCCATCAGAATTATTCAGCGCAGCGATGAAGATGAGACATATAAATTAATGATGTGATTGATAATATCCAGTGTAGATCTGTTACATCGTGACCCAAATTGAGTGGCAATCAAAATTTTATTTTCTCGAGTGTGCCATGTTAGTGGAGCATTTACCATTTTCTCCAGTAATTTGTACAAACAACTTCTTGAAGAAATTGGTTCGTAATTGTTTACATTACTGGGATCTTTTTCAGGTTTGGGGATAGGAATAATCATAGCTTTACTCCATTAATCAGGAAATAAATTTTGAAGCCATAAGTGGTTATAAAACCGTAACTTTGCCAAAGGTGCTAAATGGCAGATCATTTCAAAACAAATATTGTCACCTCCAGGGGCAGATTTATTGCTGTTAAACAGAGCAAATTCCAACTCTTCCATATTAAATTTTCTGTTATAATATATATATATTCTATTGTTTCAAAATTTATTATTATTAATTCTATACTATTTTTCTTTGTGCGGAAATGCTCATCTAAATTTGTCACTACTTACTTTTGCTAAATTTCCTCCTATTACATTACTTATTTCTTATGGATCAAGTATTCTTTTCCCATCTTTTATTATGGCATGTCTAGGTGGTTTGACATGGGTGCCATTTATTTTCCTGAATTTTTCCCATATTTTTTGTATGGGAGTATTATTAGAGAGACCTAATACATATATCTTCCATGAAATGATTCTTCCTTGAATTACTTCTTTAAAGTTTTGCAGATATTTTGTTACATAGAGGTTTTAATGTATCAATTTCTAATAATAATATAGTCCGTTTTTGTAAATTTCCTTCTAATATCAGTAATGTTTTATTTATTTTACTGAACTTTCTATTCAAATTATCTAATCGTCTTCTAATTTGGTGTTTTATTTTTATTAATTCTGTTAGTCTGTCAGACCACCATGGGACTTTGTGTTTTGTTAGATGAGATTTTGACTTTGGTATTGCTTTATCAGAAGCATTTTTAATGAATCAACAAGAAAATGGTTAGTTTCATCGTGGTAACTAATCATGGTCTTTTAAATATTCAAATGGTGGGATATTTCTAATGTGCATTTCATATCGCTCCCAATCTGCTTTATATATGTTATAGTGAGGGACATGTTTTGCAGGATTATTTACTGTATTCCAATCTAATCTGTCAACTATACTTGTATCATAGTGTTAAGTCTACTGAGGAAAATGTTCCATGTGCTTTTGAAAAATGTGCTAATTTCGTCATCACTTATACAGCGCATTGTCTTTTAAATCCATGAACTCTTCTATTTTACTCCCTGTTCTATTTGAGTTTGTACAATTACAGTCCCATATTGGGTTGTGAGCATTAAAATCACCTACTATTAATGTACGTTCCTTGATATTGTTAAGTAAATCTTTAAGTTTATCAATGTCATAATTTTTATTAGGTTGGTTGTATAAATATGTAATTATCGTTTTTTATTCGTATTTTAATACCTGATATTTGCAAGTCAGTCAGGTTTACAGGTACTCTGTCATAACATACTTGTTATGTACATATATAGCAGTAACTAAATTTCCTTCTTCCTCTCTAGACGTAGATACTAAGGTATATTTACCTATTACAGTACTGATATTGTTTTGTTGACATGTTGTAAACATAATATTATTGGTTCATATTCCCTTAGTAATCATTGTACAGTATTTCTCCCAAATGTAATTTGGTCTGTAGACCATTTACATTCCATTGTATAATATAATTATTGAAAATATTACATAAGTGTGATCAAGTGTTATTTTCTTTTTGGGGATCATCAATTTGCATTTTTTCAAAAATTTTATTTATGACATTTACAGTATTTGTTTTTCTTTATAAGATATTAGGTGTCCAATGCACATACAGCCATTTTCCTGAGTGTCTAAACTGGTAGTTTCTTTATCTCTGTATCTTGTAAAATTTTGTATAGTGTTAGTTAAACTGCCCTTTGTTATGCTTTTGTTTTTGTTGCAAAGTTCAATGAAACATTCATTACATCCACATGTTTTCATGTGTTTTTTTCGTTTACTCTTGTTGCACCAATTATCGGTGATGGAGTAATCTCTTCTCCCATCACATAATCATTCTTGTCAATGGTTTGTTCCTCTACTATTTCTCTGATGTTCTGGGTATCTGTTTCCGTTGGTTTTATTATTATTTTAGGAGAAAAAGGTATAGGTGTATGTTTTTTCTTTGGGTCTAATGTCTTTAGTTTAATTGATGTATCTTTCATAATAAAGGCCTCTTTTTTTTCCTTTAGCTTCTAATTCATCATAACTTTCTTCTAATATTTCTGTGGTACTTGTATTATCTTCTTGTGCGTCCATTTCTGTTAATATTTCAAATGAATCTGAACAAATATTTGTATACAGTAAACCCCCATATTCACGGTCTCCCCTATTCGCGGATTTCTTTATGGAACATATATACGCATTATTTGCTGAAAATCCGCCCTTTCACAGTATTTTTCACTGAGAAATATTCACTGATTACTGTATATTCATCTCATTTTCATGCCTAAATGCACTTTTTGTGATATAACTATTAAAATACTCAGGTAGTGCTCGAGTTATGATAGTTCACCTTATGACAATTTGATTTTGCAATGGGGTAAGCAATTAATACCAATACAGCAATATATTTTTAAATTTTGCGCGGTTGCAGGCAGCGAGAGAGACCAAATTACAATAGACCAGCTTCTTTTCCTCCAAATCTTTATCCCATCTTCTAGTTAAAAGTAACACAGAATGATAAAAGTATTGTTAGTAACATATACTCTTGCGTAAATGCATGCAGCTATAAACAACCGACCAAGAAACTTTCTTTATCACCGAATCTGATAACAACAGCCATTTTGTTTGTATTTCAACCATCGTTCAGCAATACACAATTACTGCAGGTTATAGTACGAATGACATTAAGTAGAATAGGACTGATATATTTTTACATTATACCCTTATTTGGTATGGATAAAAAAAAATCAGCAAGGAAATATACTTCTAAATTTATGCTGCAAGTTGTAGCTGAAATTGAGAAAACAATGTTCGAGCTGCTAATGACTATAAATTATCATGCATCGGCAACATGGATGAAACTGTACCGTAATTAAAATTGGAGAGAAAGTATTTTAATCAAAACTACTCAGCATGAAAGAATGCGTTCCAGACGCCCCCCATGAATAGCTAAAATCCATGAATGCTTACAACCCCCTCTAAAAATGCTTATACCTGTCTACCATGAAAGGTCAAACACCAAATACCAGACTACACCAAATATACATTAAACTATTACCTTATTACTGTATTAATCTTTGAAATGATACTATTAATCTAATTTCCAAGCCATCTTAAACATTTTATCGTTACATTTATATGTACGTACTGTATGGCTTACAGCTGTAGGTGAAAATAATCAGTCCCCCCTACGTATTCAGCCACGCACATTTTCTTTCATACAGTTACAAGCCGTCCCATTTTCTTTTCGAGGAGAACCATTGGTATTTATACGTAATTCACAAAAAGAGAGAGAGACAAGAAATAAAAAAAACGTATGCACATTTAAAAAAATTTAATACTACGTACATATTAAGATTACTACATACATAAATCATACAGATACTCACCAGTGATGAATGTTGATTAAAGATGATGATGATGAATTAGCTGTGCAGTCTGATGAATGACGATGAAGATACGACTGCACAGCAAAGCAGAGGAGTTACAACTCATCTGAAGGCGCCTCTTCACCTTCAGGAGAAGCTTCGGGAGGCACTTCTTCAGTTGATTTGGGAGGCACTACTTCAGTCGATTGGGGTAGTGCCTGAGGCACTAATTCAGGAGATTCGAGAGGCACTTCTTCAGGCGATTCGAGAGGCACTTCTTTAGGTGATTCGAGAGGCACTACTTCGGGTGATTTGGGAGGCTTCAGAGGGGCCTTCTTCGTCCGTTTGATGAACATGGTGATAGGCAGCTGCTGTTGCTGCTTTTTCATGGTGGTGAGGGCTTGATTATAGGGCTCCAATGCTAAATCAAGTATGCTGGAAAACTTCAAGAAGCATTCCATAAAAGGATCCCATGTTGAAACATACTCCTGTGTATCCCTATCCCTGATCATTCTCTTATGTGGGACAGACATTCCAAAGTCAGGCCACCCTCCTCTTCCTCCTGCTCCTCCCCTGAACCTGGCATATCTTCTTCCTCACTGGCAGACTTTGCCAGGTCTTCCAAATCCTGGTCTGTCAGGGTGCCGATTTCATCCTCGGTGATGTCCTCGAAGCCTTCTCCACCTAGAATCCTCACCAACTGGACAGCATTATTAATGGCCGAATGTTGAATTTCTTCAGGAGAGAAGCCCCTGTAATCATGAACGTGTTCCGGCCACAACTTGATCCAGGACGCATTCAGGGTCTCCTTCTTCGTGCCATTCAGTGACCAGCTGACGATGGTCAGACGTGGCAATCGTGAATTTACGCCAATATTCTTTTAGCGTAATTCACTGTCATTGTCCATTGTATTCACAAGGTGCTGGAGGGAGTTCCCAGTATAGAGTGCCTTGAAGGCACGGATCACGCTCTGGTCCATAGGCTGGAGGAGAGAGTTGGTGTTGGGAGGGAGGAACTCAAGCTGGACTCCCTTGTAATAAAGATCGAGAGGGTGGCCACCAGCATTATCCATAATCAGCAACACCTTGAACTCCATGGCCAAGTCGTTCAGGTATTGCCTAACTTGAGGGATGAAGCTCTGATGGAACCAGTACTCTGTAAGGACTTTGGTGATCCAGGCCTTAGGGTTATGCATCTAGAACACAGGAAGCAATGCCTTGTTCTTATTCTTGAGGGCCCTGGGGTTTGCAGCCTTGTAAATGAGGCCTGGTTTAAGCATGAAACCAGCCGCATTCCCACACATGATGAGGGTAACCCTATCCTTCTGGGCCTTGAATCCGGAGGCTTTAGCTTCGTCCTTCATAAGGTATGTCCGGGAAGGCATCTTCTCCCAGAACAGGCCAGTCTCATCCATATTGAACACCTGTTCTGGATGGTAGCCCTTCTCCTCGATGATTTTCTTGAAGGTGTCCGGATATTTCGCGGCTGCTTCAATAGAAGCTGATTCTCCATGCAATGTAACAAACTTTCGGTGGAACCGCTTTTGAAATTGGTGGAACCACCCCTTGCTGGCCCAGAAACCTTAAGGCGTTCATGATAGTCCTGCTTGGGGCTCTTCCCCTCTTCTTCTTCTGGTTCTGTAGGCGCTGGTTTATCGAAGCCTAAGAATTCTAAGTCACCTTCTTCAACGCCTTCCTCTGCCTGTACTACATCGTCACCTTCCATATCAGTTGACAACTGCTGGTAGCGTTGTCGCGCTTTCTCATGAATGATGTTGGAGTCGAGGGGCATGTTCTTCTTCCGGCAGTCCTTTATCCAGAATGCCAGAGCAGATTCCATCTTCACGACTGTTTTATCCTGCAGTGTCGCAACTGTCTTTGCACTACTGAAGTAGCTCATACAGACTTGCATATCTCCGCTTCTTTCTTCTTGATATATCTGACTGTGCTCTAATTAACATTAAAATGGCGGCCAATTGTGGCAAAACTTTTGCCCTCCTTTAACGTGTCAAGAAGTTTCACCCTCTCCTCGAGTTTCATAACAGTCTTCTTTCTTTTAGACTCTTTGCCAGAAGTCTTAGAAGAAGCAGGGTATTTTTTAGGAGGCATTTTAGGGCCGAATACCGCTGATGCACAAAGATTAAGAAACCAAACACAAAGATGCACGATTTCACCCGGTAAGAAGATGCTGCGTACTACGCACGAACTGAGAAGGATGCCGTAGATGCGGTCTCCAAGAATTCCATGTTTGCGAGCTGGTTGTGAATGTTCAGCCAATCAGCACCAAGTGAACAGCCAATGAGCGCCAAGGAAAATGAATGACACTTCTGGATTGGCTGCTTTGCAGATGACAGCCAATAGTGTGTCGAGTATCACTGGTCCTGGGGACACAACGTCCAGCATCTGGAGTTCTTTATATTTGCGGAGAGGTGGCTTGGGTGAAGCACTTTTAAGAAAAACAAATATACCTGTATGTTATTGAAATTTTGCTGTTTACATTAATATATTACAGCACTGTAATATTTGAAAATTAGTAAATCGTTTTCATCACACAAAATGTACTTACAGTAGTCATGAATATATACTTAGTATGTACATGAAAATGCTATGTACCGCAGGTGTAAACATACGTACCCTGCTATTCCTGTTGTCTTACGTATTTTAGATATGCCCTACCATACCACCTTTGTTTCCATGTTCAAATACCTTAAAATGACAGCACCTCCCATCATTCATCGTACTGCACAGCTAATTCATCATCATCATCTACAGCATACTGTAATCAACATTCATCACCAGTTACTACCCGTATGATTTAGCTTTTATTATTCATTATTATTACAGGTACCCAGTGTAGTATTACATAACATTATTTAATTTCTATTACTATTATATGTACTGTAGTATTATTAATTTACATTATTATTTAATGTTATTATACAATAAATAATATGAAAATACAGAATATTGCTATATGAAAAAGACAAAATATCTGCATCTGCGAACAGGCAGGTTCCCCGCGAATATTTTTATAGAATGTTCCACAGAAAAACCCACGAATACGTGAGTTTTCCTGCGAATAAATTTTAGATGGGTTCCACAGAAAAACCAGCGAATGGGTGAGTCCGCGAATCGTGAGAACGCAAATCCAGGGGGTTTACTGTACTGCTATTTTTACGTCGATAAACGATAAATACCTAAAGCTTGTATTATGATGAAATCAATTGAAAATAGCGAATGGAATCTTGATTTTTTTTTTTTACACACAACAAACGCCCCCAAACGGCCAATGTCATCTATTAATGAAAAAACAGCTAAATTAATTTCACAACAAGACATATTTAAGTTATATTTTGACTTAAAAACACTTTGTACAGCATTATGAAAAATAACTTTGCCCCGTTATATATAAAGTATTTACAGATTCATTTACGTTAACTAGAAGCAAGAAAAGTGTCTGAACTGAGTTAAATGCGGTGAAATAAACACCGCGTAAACGATTTCCAAACCAAAACATTGATCACTATGATTGCAATTTACAATACAAAAGCAATATAAGAATATATACAATGGAAAGAAACCCACAAGATTCCTGTGTATTACTTGTTTACTTGTAAATATTTACAGTACATATTACTTGAATCTCGGGTACTTTCAGGTCATAACTGGGACCCTTTTTCTAGAGATGTGAAGGTGGTCAGGCTGGTTCAAGGCCCAGCAATCTTCTCGAACCACTTCTCCCTGTGCTGTCATTTATATGATGGCTGTCCTGGTTTCCATTCTATTGAGAGTTGTTAATCCCCTCCTGTCAGTCTGATATTCTGATCTGATGGTCATGGGATTAATCCTTGTGGTAAGTGAGTGGTCACCATCGGTCTGTTTGGCAGGAGACCTAACCTCCAGGTCAGAAGGGTCGATCTTGGCTTCTTTTAACGTTAAAACTCGGCTTATGGGATCTTCTGAGGTAAATCCTTTGTTTCCTTCTATGACTTTAATCTCTCTGATGAGTGCCCCTTCCACTACCTTCCAATGACTAATGTTATTGCTTTTGTATTTAAGCCTACTGTTTTTAAAATCCATCCAATGGTCCTTTTCCCAACAATGTCTAGCTATAGCACTCCCCTGTGAGTTGAGCTGTACTGCCTTCTGTGTTCTTGGATTCTAGTCCTTATTCCCCTACCTGTTTCACCCACATATTTGTCTCCACAATTGTTGAAATTAATTATGTATACCCCCCTACATCGTTTGCATTACTGTCTTCTCCTCCCAATTTATTTTTACATACTTTGTTTTTTACGGTGTTGTCAAAGGTATACAAAAATTTATATTTAACCCTTAAACGCCGAGCCTCTATTTACAAAAGGGTCTGCCGTATGCCGGCGGCGTTCGGGAGTTAGCACCGAAGCGGAAAATAAGTTTTTTTAAAAAAATCACAGCATGCTTAGTTCTTAAGATTAAGAGTTCATTTTTGGCTCCTTTTTTTGTCATTGCCTGAAGTTTAGTATGCAACCATCAGAAATGAAAAAAAATATCATATATAAATATTGAAATATATGACAGCACAAAAAAAAAATTCATATATAATTGTATACAAATCGCTGTGAGCAAAACGGTTAAAAGCTAATGAGTTATTTTTTTCTTTGTATTGTACACTGAATTACGATGATTTTGGTATATAAACAAATTGTAAAACGATCAAAGCAACACAGAAAAATATTATCACAAAATGATGCATGAGTTTGTAACGCTGGGACGTAAAAAAAGTTTTTCAAAAATTCACCATAAATCGAAATATTGTGCTAGAGACTTCCTGTTTGTTGCCAAATGAAGGGAATTGATTGAATATTACTAGATTGTGAGTGTTTTAGCTTACAATTGCAGTTTTCGACCATTTCGGTCGAGTTAAAGTTGACCGAAGGTCAAATTTTTTCTATTTATTGTGATTTATATGAAGATATTTCAAAACTGATAAAAGCTACAACCATGAGTTATTTTTTGTTGTATTCTACATGAAATTGCACACATTTTCATATATAAAACTTTATGTAATGGCTATTAGAAAAACGGTGCAAACATTATGACAAAGTGATGAAAGAATTTCTGAGATTTTCGGCCGAGTTACCGTGCGGATGTAAGGAAAAAGTTTTTTTTTTAAATTCACCATAAATTGAAATATTGTGCTAGGATTTCCAATTTGTTGCAAAATGAAAGTAATTAATTGGATATTACTAGAATGTAAGAGTTTTAGCTTACAATTGCGTTTTATGACCATTTCGGTTGAGTCAAAGTTGACTGAAGGTTGAAATTTTGGCACATCGTGATTTATATGAAAACATTTCAAAATTGATAAAAGCTACAACCATTAGTTATTTTTTGTTGTATTCTACATGAAATTGCGCACATTTTCATATTAAAAATTTATGTAACGACTAATGTAAAACGGTGCAAACATTACGACAAAGTGATGAAAGAATTTCCGAGATGTTCGGCCGAGTTACCGTGTGCGGACGTAAGGAAAAAGTTTTTTTCAAAAATTCACCATAAATCGAAATATTGTACTAGAGACTTCCAATTTGTTACAAAATGAAGGTAAATTATTGAATATTACTAGAATGTAAGAGTTTTAGCCTACAATTGCATTTTTCGACCATTTCGGTCGAGTCAAAGTTGACCGAAGGCTGAAATTTTGGCACTTATCGTGATTTACTGTATATGAAAATATTTCCAAACTGATAAAAGCTACAACCATGGGTTGGTTTTTGTTGTATTTTACATGAAATTGCGCACATTTTCATATATAAAACTTTATGCAACGGCAAATATAAAACGGTGCAAAAATTACGACAATATGATGAAAGAATTTCTGAAATTTTCAGCAGAGTTACCGCGCGGACGTAAGGATAAAGTTTTTTCAAAAATTCACCATAAATCAAAATATTGTGCTAGACTTCCAAATTGTTGCAAAATGAAAGTAAATGATAGAATATTACTAGAATGTAAGAGTTTTAGCTTACAATTGCGTTTTTCGACCATTTCGGTCGAGTCAAAGTTGACTGAAGGTTGAAATTTTGGCACTTATCGTGATTTATATGAAAATATTTCAAAACTGATAAAAGCTACAACCATTAGTTATTTTTTGTTGTATTCTACATGAAATTGCGCACATTTTCATATATAAAACTTTACGTAACGACTAATATAAAACGGTGCAAATATTACGACAAAGTGACGAAAGAATTTCCGAGATGTTCGGCAGTTACCATGCGCGGACGTAAGGAAAAATTCTTTTTTAAAAATTCACCATAAATCGAAATATTGTACTAGAGACTTCCAATTTGTTACCAAATGAAGGTAAATTATTGAATATTACTAGAATGTAAGAGTTTTAGCTTACAATTGCATTTTTCGACCATTTCGGTCGAGTCAAAGTTGACCGAAGGCTGAAATTTTGGCACTTATCGTGATTTACTGTATATGAAAATATTTCCCAACTGATAAAAGCTACAACCATGGGTTGCTTTTTGTTGTATTTTACATGAAATTGCGCACACTTTCATATATAAAACTTTATGTAATGGCAAATATAAAATGGTGCAAAAATTACGACAATATGACGAAAGAATTTCTGAAATTTTCGCTGAATTACCGCCCAGCTCAACGTAAGGAAAAAGTTTTTCAAAATTCACCATAAATCGAAATATTGTGCTAGAGACTTCCAATTTGTTGCAAAATGAAAGTAAATGACTGAATATTACCAAAATGTAAGAGTTTTAGCTTACAATTGCGTTTTTTCGACCATTTTCGGTCGAGTCAAAGTTGACGAAGGTTGAAATTTTTTTGTAGTCGACGTCACGGTACATCCACTCGTCACTCGACAGACAATTTTAGTCGACTTACGATACATCCAGTCGGCGTTTAAGGGTTAATTTCTTTAATTTTTATGTAATTTGTTTCATTTTAGGCATATAAGGGAGGGCAACTATTTTCTTGTTTTGTGTATTCCATGTACTCTGCATTTTCCCTGTAAAAAATCCTCCTAGCTTTGTTGAGTGCCCTTTTTCTGAACCATTCCAGGTATGCTAATGGATCACAGCTTTTATCAGTGTAATTTATTTCTTTATCTATCTTACAAGGGTCACACGTTCTCATTGCCCTAAGAAATAAACCTGCTAGAACACCTATTTTTATATCATGACTATGAAAAGAGAAGAAATGAATAAACGAGTTTATGTGTGTGTGGGCTTTCTATATGTGCTGAATTCATATTCTATTTCTTTCCTTTCTATCAGGAAGTCTAAAAAGGGCAGTTTATTACTGTTACTTTTCTCTAGAGTGTACTGGATGTTGTTATCAAAACTACTGAGTTCGTCTAGAATTTTCCATTTCACTTTCATCACCCTGCAGAATGGCAAAAATATCATCCACATATCTCCACCAACCTTACAATTCAAGTTAGGGACATTAATATTAAGAACGAGATTGGTCTCAAAATATTCCATATGGATATTAGCGAGTGTTGGTGATGATGAGGACCCCATAGCTACTCCATATTTGTTTGTATACTTGTCCCTCAAACATAAAATAAGTATCACTAACACATAATTTGATCATCTCAAGGAAGACACTTATTTCTATGTTTGGATTGAAAATGCCCTCATTATGTTTAGTCTCTAGAAATTCTAAAACTTTATCTAAGGGGACATTGGTGAGTTAAGCTACTACAGGTTGACCATCACTAATCCGGCAATCAGTAGTCCGGAACAATCAGTAATCCGGCACAAATTTCGGCTAGAGTAATTTCTAATGTTTCCGCACTAATTTTCAAATTTCCCGGGTCGCTGCGCTAACTCGCTCTTCTTCCATTTGGTGGCGCAGTGTGCTGCATCAACAAACTCATAGCCTAGCCTACATTATACTGAACTCTATTCACGTTAACAGTATTATACAAACATCAACATAACGAATGTGCATCTTTTTCATGGATCTTGTAAAAAGTTATGCTTTACTACATTGTTTCCAATTGTGTATATTCTCATATTGCTTTTGTATTATAAACTGCGATCAATGTTTTGTTATGGGAATCGATATCGTGGTGTTTATTTCGCCGCATTTAACTAAGTTCAAAGCGCTTTTCTTGATTCTAGTTAGCGTAAATGAATATGGATACTTTATTTATTTGGGACAAGGATATTTTTTGTTATACGAAGTGTTTTTAAGTTGAAATATAACTTAAATATGTCTCATTGTGAAATTAATTTAGCTATTTTTTCGTTAATATATGACGATCGCGGGAATAACGGCTGGCCGTTTTGGGGGCATGTTTGTTTTGTGTAAAAAAAATCAAGATTCCGTTTGCTATTTTCTCTTGATTTCATCATAATACGAGCTTTACGTATTTATCTTTTATCGGCATGAAAACAGTAGTAATTTGTATTTTTCATGCCCAGTAGTTTTGATTAAAATACATTCTCTCCAGTTTTATTTATGGTCAAGTTTCATCCATGTTGCCGATGCACGATAATTTATAGTCATTAGCAGCTTGAACATTGTGTTCTCAGCTTCAGCTACAACTTGCAGCTTAAAGTTACTGTAGCAGTATATTTCCCTGCCGATCTTTTCTCCAAAGCGAATAAGGGTATACAGTAGTGTAAAAAATATCTCAGTCCTATTGTACAGTACTTAACGTCATTTGTAACATAACTACAGTAATTGTGTATTACCGTAGGATGGTTGAAATACAAGCAAAACAGTTGTTTTCCGATACGATTATTAGCAAAACAACAGTTTCCTGTTCGGTTGTTTATGGCTCTACGCATTTACGCAAGAGTATAACGTTACTAACAATACTTTTATTCTCTTTTACTTTTTTAATTAGCAGATGGAATAAAGAGATGGGGGAAAAGAAATTGGTCTATTGTAAGTTAGTCTCTCTCGCTGCCTGCCTGCCTTGCTGCACAAATCTAAAAATATTTCTAAATATTTTTCAGATCGGTATTAATTACTAACCCCATCGTAAACTCGAAATATTGTAAGTTGAATTATCGTAACTCAAGTACTACCTGTATTTGATAATTGTCTTTTCTTTATTAACCAACCTGTACTGATTTATGGGATATTTTAATTCTAGGATGAGGTGCTTAGCTACTGTGTTTCGTGTATTCTAGCATAATAAATGGCTAATCCAGCACCCTCTAGGTCCCAATGCTGCCGGGTTAGTGATGGTCAACCTGTACATCAAAACTAACCATGTGTCCCTTTATGTTCTTGTTCTTAACTTTCTCTATGAAATCTACTGAATGTTTAATATGCGATACTGAAAATTTACCTAAGTATATTCCTAGTTCTCCAGCAAACCAAACAGCTAAGTTTTCTTAAGAGATTTCATACTAGAAACAATAGGGCATAGTGGGCAGCCGTCCTTGTGTATTTTGGGGCTGCCATATATGTATGCAAGTTTTAGAAAAGACCATATCCATGCCAGAAGTCATAGAAGAGTTAGATGTGTTTGCCATATAATGAATGTTATAATTTCATCCAGGATGAGGTCCCTCTCACCAAGGAGGCCCAACTACGGGAAGAGCAATGCTGTTACCCACAATGGTAACTGCCCTGGGATCCTCACCTGGATATACACCATACCCTCAGTGCCTTAAGGGTCGTCAGTCCATCAAGATTGGACTAGCACTGAGGGCATGGTTTGACATGAAAATTTCCCCTTGCTCGACCATATCAGGCACTCTAGTTCTACGGGTGGAGTGGCATGCCGTCCAACTCCACCCTCCTTCAAAATTACAAGAGCAGTAGTGTCCATAATTCAATGCCATGCAAAGGTTGTCAACAAAAGAGGAAGAAGGGGAAGGGGAAAATTAATGGGAAGAGGAGTAAAGAAATTAAAGGTCCCTATGTTTGGTTGAATCCAAAGCAGAGAGAGTAGCCATAAATGAGCATACTTTCTGCAATGAAGCCCTAAGTGGCCCCCCCAACCTCATCAGGGGGAAGTCAAAGTAATAAGATAAAGAGAGAGATCAAAAATAAGAAAGAAACCTTTGTGGCAGAATGTTTACATACAAGGATAAACCCTAGCCTCACTTTTGTATGATGTGATTTACACAATACCATGCTTGGGTCTTCTATTCTTTTCCTCTACTACTACATATTTTTTCCTACTACAAGTAACCTTACCTGGCATTTATTACTGTTAGCTTGCAAATGTCATCATCATCACCTCCGCCAAGTGATGCAAAGGGCATTTGTGAAATTCTTCCCATCATTTCTTTCCTGTATCTTGTCTTCCACAAATCTCCTCTCATCTCCAGCTTCCTGTGAGGTTTGGATGAGTGAGATTTTATACCATCGACAATATTATATTAGTTCCACACATAAATGAGAAAGTGATGAAAAGGAAATGAAGATGGCTTGGAGAAGTTTGCTACTGTCAGCTTGACTCCTGTGGACAACAGAAGAGTTGGAAGATGACCCAGACCTGTTTCTAGTGGACAGTAATTTTGCTTTTAATCAATTTTCCATCTCTATATTTCTCATCACTATACTTTGCCTATCTTCTCAATCTATAAAATTTTTGTTCAATTTACTTTTCCTCAATACTCCCTACACTAATCAGTACGAACAAGTGCTACATACTTTGTATATTATGCAACATGTCTGGCTATCTCAAATACTGACATGTTCCAAGATTATAAAACCTGTACAGTGCACCAATATATTCAGGAATAATTTACTTAATCAGATGCGGTATTTGTAACATTATGTATTTCAAAGTAGCTCACCTTTACATCTAAGGATAATAATCAAAGAAGTCTGTGCAATAAAGTTATTTATGATGATAATAAAAAACAGGGCAAATGCTCATAACGAAAGGTTAGAACTAGAAAATATATTGTTAAGTTTAAGACTATGGTTGAATAATAATTCTGGTAACTTGATTACCAACAAAACTTGCATTTGTAATTAAGCTTTTGAAAATTTCATTACAGACCCACAAGGGCAAGAAGTCATAACAGGAGAAATCTTTTTGTTGATTTTAACTAGTTTTTGCAAGAAATCAATGGAGAAGCTGAAAGAAAAGTAATTTTATTGATTGTATTGATGATAAAATTCTGGGATTAAAACAGAAAAGCTTAAGTGCACAACAATTATTTCAAAATACTTCAGTTTAAATATGGTCTTTTACAACTGGTAACAGATCTGTATAAATATAAACATCGAATTCAGGACCGATCAATAGCTGTATGGTAGATAATACTAATAAATTTAACAGTGTGTGCTTTTAGATTATGAACATGGAAAGTATATGGCTAATTGAAATACCCTTAGGTTATTACACAGTCAAGAATTAATATCTAAGGTTTCTTGTTAACAATACCTATCCTAAAACATCCATAAGTATTCCCAAACATTAGGCTCCATAATATTCAGCTATGCTTAATTTACTAAGAATTTACATTTTGATGTAAAATGACACTCCTTGTAACTGTGAAAATAATGCCATTTTCATTACTATGTTAAACAGGTAATCTAAAACCACGCACCTCAACAGACCTTAACTTATTGGATTTCACTGCTGTACTTACCAGATGCATCTAGGTCTGGTAAAATAATAAAAAACGCAATTTTGCATTCTTTGCTTTTGTACGTTGCAGTGTGTGGTTATTTTTCTTAATGTTAAAAAATTCTATCTACAGTATAAAAACAGTTACTTAATGTAATGTACAGTACTTGCAATACATGATTAAATTTATGCTTGGAAAGTAATTTGTTTATTTGGCACTATCATGCTCAAAAATTTAGATTTTTTTTTTATAAAGTGTAACTGCATGCATATAGTACCCATATTCCAGAATGGGTAGTCACACTACTGCAATCATTTTTAATCAAACTTACAAAACATTTCCTTACACGAATTTATAAAAAATTATTGGGTTATGTGTTGTGTATATATTTACATGAGCATTACAAAATACTGCAAACTTACTGTGATGCCCACTATCTATTTCTCTCCAATACAGTACTTTCATTGACATTTATGATATGCAGTACAATATTATTCATAATATATACATTGCATTAAGTAAATCTTCGCACTTACTGTGGTCCCCCTCTACCTTATACAGTGTTTTTATTAACTTGTGTGCATATGTGTCCATGTACAAATGCACATACACAGTGAAAGTGAAAAACATATTTATGTAACACTACAGTATTGTATGAAGTACAATGCTGTACTACATCAAATGAAGGAGTTTTATATACAGTAATTGTTAAAACACAAACAAAAAGGTGTTTATGGTTTTTTTCAATATTGTATGAGTTGTGTATTTTACAAATCTTATAAGCCTAAGTAGGTAGAACTAAAGCATTTGACTACAATTTTGTTGGGCTTTAATGTACACTACCATATTGTACATATTTTTGGAAGCAATTAATTTTAAAGACTTTTTAGGATGTATCTGGGGATGAGAATGGTATCGTGAACTCTACCTACAACTGAACATCTGATAGTGATTGGTACTTTACAAGAGGCTTTGACACTGCATTCATCCCTGAGTTAACTCACCACTGTAGAATTGCCCTACATAACACCTGGCACTTTGTTAAAAAGGTATTCTTCCAAATGCCTACAGTGTTAGTTGTACAATTCATCTTTCTTTCTTTCTTTCTTTAAATCTTCAGCTGAGAACTCTTATGGAATGAGTCAACAGACTACAGTCAACCCCCACCTATTCGTGGTTCAGGAGTCGCGGCTTCACCTATTCGCCAATTTTTCTGTGGAACTTATCCCCAAATTATTCACAGAAAATTCAGTAATTCGCGGATTTTTTTGTCCAGAAAAATTCACTATTTACTGTATTTTCATGTTATTTTTGTGACTAAATAAATTTTTATGAAAAAAACATGATTTACTAATTTTCAAATATTATTAATGTAAACACGGCAAAATATCAATAAAATTTATTATTTTCAATGCATATTAAATATTTAGGTACTGTACAGCATTTGTGCATTCCCAGTGTTTCTCCTATGTACTGTGAAAAGAAATCTGGATTGCTTTAATACTGTATGAGAGAAAATGGATGTGCCTGAATATAGGGATAACTTCAATAATTTTCACACTTAGCTGTAAGCCATATATTTTTAAGGTAATGTTGTAAGATGACTTTGAACTATATTAAAGTGTTTTAGGATGATAGTTTAAGGTATATTTGGTGTCGGATGATAGTTTAAGGTATACAACTGATGGTTGAACTTTTAAAATAGGCAATTATAAACATTTTTAAAGGGGGTCTTTGGTGTTTGAACTATTAAAATAAGCAGTTGTAACCATTTTGTGAGGGGGATGTCAAGTATTTGTGGATTTTAGCTATTTGCGGGTGGTTGTGGTCCCCATCCCCCGCGAATTCCGGGGGTTGACTGTATTAACCCAAGAGGGCTCCAAGGAGAAATCAGCCTGCAGAGAGAATTTATAGGATAAGGTAATAAACAATTGACTATGAGGGTGAGGGAACAGAAAATAAAACAAATGCACCTGAATGCAGATGTCAGCAGAAAGCAGGAATGAATTTGACCTCACTTGAACACGGAAATCAGAAAACACAACTGCGCTATGCAAACTATCCCACATCTCAGTTGTAGCCCCAACCTTCCTTTAAGGCATACATTGAAAGCAATAAGTCTTTGGCAGAAGGAAGTTCCACTTATCTTACCACTAAGCTAAGTCTGCTGAAGGTTATCCAGATGATCCCTGGAAGACTACTAATGTCCAGTTCCAGCTGTGGGAATTAGTTTTCTAAGGAACTCAAATGGCCTGCCAACTTTGGTTATAATTCTGCAGATAGGGATGAGGCTTTTAAGACAGCCTTGTTAGTATCTAAATCCTGAATTTTTATTAGACTGCTGATTTATAAAGCTACATTCCCATATAAATTCTCTTTTTTTTAGTGTCATATCAAACTCATATCAATTGATAACGAGCCAATTGTCATTGTACTTCATCCTGAATTTTTATTAGACTGCTGATTTATAAAGCTCTTCCCATATAAATTCTCTTTTTTAGTCAAGAAACTCATATCAATTGATAACGAGGTCATTGTACTTCAAAAAGCCCGATATCAAAGAAAGCATCCGGGGCTACAACATTAATGAAGACCTTTAGGACTGTGGTGTGATCAAAACAATGGACAATGAACTAAAGGAACCTTCCTTGCCAAACAGACTTGAGGAATATCCTCAAAAACTTGTGGAGGAGCAGGCCACCCAACATGACATTATAAAAGTTTTACTGCCTTCTCAGGTAAGTAAGCAGCTTCAAAATGACCTAGTGGTGATGGGCAGTGAAGAAACAGGTATTTTAATTTTTTCCAGAATATGTATACCAGAATTTGGTTACCTTTTTCATGCTAACATACATGATAAATCTAAAAAAAATCCTACTCCCAAAAGAGATATATGGAATTCAACTTTTTATATAAAAGAACATGACAACATGATAGTTCTAGAACTTATTTCAAAACTCTTTATATGTACTATACTCTATACTCAACTGAAAATCCCCAATTTTTTGTATTTCCAACTTAATGTACGGCATTCTCCCTCCGATGTCTTCGTCTTTCTTTGGCACCACTAATAAGAATTTCTGCTAGCGTTTGTACTTCTTCTTCTGATGAGCAATCCCAATTCATCTCCAGAAGACCATTTGCTTTCACAACCTCACTTTTACGAACCTAAAATTATTAATAGTTCATGCTATGAAATCAAAACATATATGTAGGATAACAATAAAGAAATCATGAGAAATTTACACACTAATATTAATACTCATGGGTATGCATGATTTTTAATTGTCCAAATACTGTATACCATCCCCTGACTTAGCATTCTGTTCCATATATCCCCATGTTTTCTTTTTTCTTCTGTACTGCTGACAGTATCTGAGTTTCTTTGCAGCATCCCCGCCAGTACGAGGGTACTGTTTGATGTGTCTTGTGTAGCACAACATACATAGGACTTATTGTTCTTTGCCACTTCTCTTTAAGTCCAAGCTGCAATGCTTTCTACATTTAAGAAACTATAATAAATACTTTTGGTAAACAAACTTTGGGAGTCTAGCGGTAATACTGTAATAATAACAATGTGCTGTAAAAGCTACATGGTCACCATCATCTAAAATTCCATCCACCATTGAAGTACAAATAATTATGGTAAAACATAACCTACATTCCCTCATAAATAATGAAATATTGTATATAAGATAACAAAAGAAATCTAAAATTGTAACTACTAACTTTATAAATACAAATGAGAGGCTGTGTACATAATAATATTTTTTTAACAGAGTTATTATCATACAAACATATATTGACAAAAAAAGCTCCACATGGGGGTATCTGTAAGAGCCTACAAAAATGAAAGACTTCTCTCATGAACACAAATCTGCAAAAGATGTCTGGAGACATGTAATCTAATTAAACAAGAAATGCCACACGCATGCCAGAAATATCCTCACTAATAACCCAAAATTTTACACTAAAACAGTGGAATGATTTCTCTTGAAGGCTATTTACAGTAATTAAGAAGTTTAATCACGATGTTTAGTGGCTTAATTATTAAAATTAATTATTTTTAAAAAACTAGAAATACTAGTATGGACTAAAATTTTTAATTAGAAAATACTTCTAATTTTTTCATCAAATACTGGAAGAGGAGGCAGATTGGCTCATATGTAAGGATGTCACTGCTGGAAGCCAATGGCCCTACTAAATCAGAAGTGATGTAACTTGAACATAGCAAAAGGCGCATGGGAAAGGAAGCTTCCCCTTTAGTAGGCAGTCTTTGGTTAACAGCGGGGGTTCCGTCTCCGGCGAGTGCCAATAACCTAAAATTGTTGATTACCAAAACATCACAATTATGGTAATAAATGGCGTTTATGACGTAAGCGCCAATAAACTGCTTAACGGTGCCATTAACCACTTATTGATGCTGATTAACCAGTTATCAACGCCAAAAATCGCTTGCCTTCACCAAAAATCTGGTTAATGACGTCGTTAGCCAAGCGCTGTAAATCTGAAACGCCACTGACCGATGCCGCGAATAAGCAAGAACTGCCTGTAGTACAATACACAAGTGACTGAGGTCTGATTAGTGTCCAGGTGAGGTGCAGCAGTGTGACATTCTGTCCTAACCATGAAAATACCCTAAAGGTGGCCATCATATAAAAACTAAAATAACTGTGACCCTTAGTGGACCACCAACATCATCCTAACAATTTTTTTTGGCTAACCTACATACAGTGCAGCCACAGGACTTTGCCCATGCAGTTAAAGGAACCCAGAGAAAGTTCTACCTAGGGAACAAAATACAGTCAGTAAGATAAAAAAAAAATAAAAGTGTAAAAATTCTTAGTGATTTCGTACATCCTAAATCTCCCAACAACCAAAGTCAAGGAACATTGATGCTCACAGATTGAATCCACTCAAGTTTAGCTAAGAAGGAAATACTTTATTATCTAACTACAAACTGACAAATTACTAGGCTTCAAGACTTAAACCCTGCTGACTATTATTGCATATAATGATGAACAAATGATTTTTAAATACTACCAAACACTAAGTAACCCTAGTTCAACAAGATAGCTCTGACCACCTAAACAAACAAACAATGACACACCAATGCTACAAATGAGCCAATCTGACTACTGACCAATTCTATTGCCACAGGAAAATCTGACAACTTATTCCAAAGTACAGTTATAAACAGGTAAACATGACAAATTTTTAAGTAATTTGTATTTTTCCTATGTACAAACCTAAGGTCTTTACATAGGGGAATTAACTTTCAGCAAGCTGGAGCTGGCCGTTTAACTAAAAACAAGGTGGAGTACAGTAGTAGTATTAAAGTAGTTTAACCAGACCACTGAGCTGACTTTCAGCTCTTATAGGGCTGGCCCCAAAGGATGAGGATAAAATACCACATAAGCACATGTTCTCGTACTGTAATACATACACAAAATAAATAAATTTACTCATGCTTCCACACTAAAAAGGTATATTAAAATTCATAATAATCTAATAAAAAAATTTTTAATTTAAATCCAACAAATGCCATGTTTTCATGGTTTTATTTACTTATTTTTATACTTTATCTATCAAACCACAGTTCCTCATGAACAACAAAATCGGAACAACTGAAAATGTAAAAGATTCTGACAAAATTTCATTTATTGATTTATTTCCAAAAGTTGACAGTCGCTGTTGGTCATACTTTGGACACTCACACAATAAATGTTTGACCGTTACCATCACCTTGCACTCCGAGCACTCGGGAGCTGGGCCACGTGGGCTGCTCATTAAGTGTCCATGTGTCAGACGAGTATGGCCTATTCTGAGACATGTTAGAATTACTTGTGCATGTCACTCTCTCTGATATGATGAACTCCATTTTTCAACTTTATGTTTTATTTCTTTTAATTTATTATTTTCAGGTTCTACATTCCATATGAATTGCCATTTGTTTATGACACCCACCTTTATGTCTGTTACATAATCAGTAACAGGGATATTCACATTTGATCTTGTCCTGTGCGTTGCTTCTTTGGCTGCTTTATCTGCTTCTTCATTTCCTTTGATCCCTTTTCAAGTGAGAATTGATGATGTTTCTTTAATTATTTTTATAGCTGACACAATTGCACACAATTCTGCTGTGAATACTGAAGCATTATTAGGAAGAGAGAATTGATAAGTTTTGCCTTGGGACACTGCAGCATATCCCACTCCGTGCTCTGATTTAGATCCATCTGTGTATATTGTGTAACATGGACCTTTTCAGTTTATATGCTCTACTGTATGTTGTCTATGGTGTTCTGGTGTATATGGGTAACTTTTTGATAAATATTTCAGGTGTGCAAATTCTCATTTTATTCATTATCCAGGGAGGAGATGATTTTACTATTAAAGGCACTTGTATATTTATATTCAACAACTCAAACAATCTTCTAGCTCTACTTGGGAAAGGTGGAGGATGGTTATTTATAAATATATCTCTTAATTCAAATAATTTTTTTGTTGGGGAATCACTTGTCTGAATTCTTTGAGCACTTTTCATTATTACTAGGTCTCTATGGAGAGACAGAGGTAGTTCACCACATTCAACTTGCAAAGATGATTTTGGTGACGATCTAAAGGCTCCTGAGCATATTCTAACGCCTTCATTGTGAACAAGGTCTAACATTTACAGTGCTGCATCAGATGCTGAGCCATATACTTCGCTTCCATAATCAATAATAGACAGAACTGTTGCTCTATACAGTACAGTAAGATATGTCTATCGGCTCCCCAAGTAGTGTTCGAATAGTTTTTTAATTAGATTTAATGCTATTTACATTTTGATTTTACATGTGTTATGTGGGCTTTCCAGTTCAAGTGAGTATCGAATACTAATCCCAAAAATTTTGCTGTTTGGCCAACTGGTGTACTGTACTATGGTTTCTAATTTTTAAATCTATTTCTTCACCTTTTTTCCACTTTTTATTTTTATAAAACATTACTGCTCGAGTTTTTTGCTAGAAAATTTACAACCTACATATGAGGTCCATTCATCTGTTTTTATTACAATTTAATAATGATTCGTTCTGCATGTTTTATGCAAAATGTTGAATAATATATGGCAAATCATCCATATACAAGTTACTATTAATTCTGACAGGTAGATTATTGCTGATATCATTTATTGCTAAAGTAAACAGTGTGCCACTAAGGACACTTCCTTGTGGAACACCATTTTCAAGAGGAAATGTACTTGACAATACATCATCAATTCTCACTTGAAAAGTGCAATTTGTCAGAAAGTTTTCGATAAACCTAGGTAAATATCCACGGATGCTGTTTTTATGTAACATTTTTAGTATTGCATATCTCCATGTAGTATCATATACCTTTTCAGTGTCAAAAAAAGACAGCTATAGTAATTTGTTTTCGTTCAAATCCTCTTCGTATGTGGTCTTCCAAGTTAGAGAATCCAGCGTTGATCTGTTACATTGTGACCCAAATTGAGTGGGAGTCAAAATTCTATTTTCTCGAATGTGCCATGTTAGTTGAGCATTTACTATTTTTTCTAATAATTTGCATAAACAACTTATCAAAGAAGTTGGTCTGTAACTGTTTACATTACTGGGATCTTTTCCAGGTTTGGGGGATAGGAATAATTGTAGCTTTACGCCATTCATCAGATAAATAAATTTCAAAGCCATAAGTGGTTATAAAACTCTAATAAGTATGTCTTTGCCAAAGGTGCTAAATGGCAGATCATTTCAAAACAAATACAGATGGTCTCCGGGTTACGATGGGCTCAGCTTACGATCTTCCAAGTTTACGACGCTTTTCAAATATATTCATAAAAAATTATTTCCTGGTAAGAAATGTGGCTCCAGAATGGCAGAATGATCAAATTTTGGAGGTTTTTCTGTTGAAAAACTCATTATAAATGGAGGATATATTGTTTTCAAGACACCCAAAGGATTAAAAGTAAGGTTTCGTTTTTCGATGGTGTATTTCAGACGACGCCAGTCCGACGACAATTGGAAGAAATATACATCCAAAACAGCAGAATGGTCAATATTTACAGGTTTCTTTAAAGAATAACTCAATAAAAATGCAAGATTCATTGTTTTCAAGACACCCAAAGGATTAACAGTAAAATTTTCTTACAATTTTCAACGGTATTTCGGACGACAGCGGTCGGAAGAAATATGCAACCAAACCGACAGAATGGTCAATACTGTATTTGGAGGGGTTCTATTATAAAAAATTCAATAAAAAAATGCAGGATTCGTTGTTTTCAAGACACCCAAAGGATTAAAAGTAAGGTTTTCTCACGATTCTTCACGGTAATATTTCGGATGACACGGTCCAATGCATACAACAGAAGAAAATTCGCATTCGCAGATTTTTCATAGAGCAGTATTCACTAATTACTGATTTTTATTTTATTTTCATGACTAAATAAATTTTTTATAAAAAAATTTACTAATTTTAAAATATTAATATTAACCCTTAAACGCCGAGCCTCTACTTACAAAAGTGTCTGCCGTATGGAGGGGGGTTTGAGAGTTAGCGCCGAAGCAGAAAGAAAGTTTTTTTCAAAAAATCACAGCACTCTTACTTTTTAAGGTTAAGAGTTCATTTTTGGCTCCTTTTTTTCTCATTGCCTGAAGTTTAGTATGCAACCATCAGAAATGAAAAAAATATCATTATCATATATAAATATTGGAATATATGACAGCGCAAAAAAAAAAATCTTTCATATATAATTGTATACAAATCGCGCTGTGAGCAAAACGGTTTAAGCCGAGTTATTTTTTTTTTCGTTGTATTGTACACTAAATTGCGATGATTTTGGTATATAACAAATTGTAAAACGATCAAAGCAACACAGAGAAAATATTATCACAAAATGATGCATGAATTCGTAACGTGTGGACGTAAAAATGTTTTTTTCAAAAATTCACCATAAATCGAAATATTGTGCTAGAGACTTTCCATTTGTTGCAAAATGAAGGTAAATGAGTGAATATTATTAGAATGTAAGAGTTTTAGCTTACAATTGCAGTTTTTGACTATTTCGGTCTAGTTAAAGTTGACCGAAGGTTGAATTTTTTCTATTTATCGTGATTTATATGAAAATATATAAAAACTGATAAAAGCTACAACCATGAGTTATTTTTTGTTGTATTCTAAATGAAATTGCACACATTTTCATATATAAAACTTTATGTAACGGCTAATAGAAAACGGTGCAAAAATTACGACAAAGTGACTAAAGAAATTCTGAGATTTTCAGCAGAGTTAGCATGTGCGGATGTAAGGAAAAAGTTTTTAAAAAATTCACCATAAATCGAAATATTGTGCTATAGGCTTCTCGTTTGTTGCAAAATGAAGGTAAATGATTGAATATTAGTAGAATGTAAGAGTTTTAGCTTACAATTCGCATTTTTCGACCATTTCGGTCGAGTCAAAGTTGACCAAAGGTTGAAATTTTGGCACTTATCGTGGTTTATATGAAAATATGTCAAAATTGATAAAAGCTACAACCATGAGTTATTTTTTGTTGTACTCTACATGAAATTGCGCACATTTTCATATATAAAACTTTATGTAACGGCTAATAGAAAACGGTGCAAAAATTGCAACAAAGTGACTAAAGAATTTCTGAGATTGTAAGAGCCTGATGCCGTCTCTTCCAAACACGTGTGTTCGTCTTCCATTGAAGTGGCGAGACGTTTTGCGTCTTCACAAACAGACACATACACACAGTTTGATACAGAAGATCCACTGGAACATTATGAGTACATGATTAGAATGCTTGCATGGCAATGCAAGTAGTGGTGATTGTACATACATCAAGACAACAATGGTGAGGGAGAAACAGACGAAAATATTGTATGGTTGAAATTGCATTCCTTTAGCGAAAGAAAACGAGATGCTCTTATTGTCTTTTCCACTCCGATGGACGACAAACACACAAACACACACATGTTTGGGAGAGACGGCGTCAGGCTCTTACAAGATTTTCAGCAGAGTTAGCCCGGACGTAAGGAAAAAGGTTTTTTCAAAAATTCCCCATAAATCGAAATATTGTGCTAGAGACTTCTCATTTGTTGCAAAATGAAGGTAAATGATTGAATATTACTAGAATGTGAGAGTTTTAGCTTACAACTGCATTTTTTACCACTTCAGTCGAGTCAATGTTGACCGAAGGTTGAAATTTTGGCACTTATTGTGATTTATATGAAAATGTCAAAATTTATAAAAGCTACAACCATGGGTTATTTTTTGTTGTATTCTACATGAAATTGCGCACATTTTCATATATAAAACTTTATGTAACAGCTAATAGAAAACAGTGCAAAAATTACAACAAAGTGACTAAAGAATTTCTGAGATTTTCAGCAGAGTTAGCGTGGATGTAAGGAAAAAGTTTTTTAAAAAATTCACCATAAATCGAAATATTGTGCTAGAGACTTCTTGTTTGTTGCAAAATGAAGGTAAATGATTGAATATTACTAGAATGTAAGAGATTTAGCTTACAATTGCATTTTTCGATCACTTCGGTCGAGTCAAAGTTGACCAAAGGTTGAAATTTTGGCACTTATCGTGATTTATATGAAAATATATCAAAATTGATAAAAGCTACAACCATGAGTTATTTTTTGTTGTATTCTACATGAAATTACACACATTTTTATATATAAAACTTTATGTAACGGCTTATAGAAAACGGTGCAAAAATTACGACAAAGTGACTAAAGAATTTCTGATATTTTCAGCATAGTTAGAGTGGACGTAAGGAAAAAGTTTTTTTAAAAAATTCACCATAAATCGAAATATTGTGCTAGAGACTTCTCGTTTGTTGCCAAATGAAGGTAAATGATTGAATATTACTAGAATGTAAGAGTTTTAGCTTACAATTGCATTTTTCGACCATTTCGGTTGAGTCAAAGTTGACCGAAGGTTGAAATTTTGGCACTTATCGTGATTTAAATGTACTGCATATATCCTTTAAAGAAATATGGATTACTGTGTATATAAACACAAAAATATACTAAAATCCCGTCATCAGTTGTGACAATTTTTTACTGCTTTGACGTAGGCTTCATGACGAGACGATATCAGCTCGAGGGATTAGAAGTAGCCAATAACAGAGCTCGTAGCAACCCCCTCTCTCCATGACAATACGCTATTGACCGGAAGGACTGACAGTAGCCAATAACAACTTGTAACATCTCCCTCCTCCCCATCTCACCCCCTTTGATGACATGCTATTGGCAGGAAGGGTGGGATTTAAACCAACCACAAAGCTTGTACCTCACAGGCTCTGCATACACTAAAAGGAGGGCGAGTGGTATTTTTTCTCTCTCTCTCTCTCTCTGAGAGAGAGAGAGAGAGAGAGAGAGAGAGAGAGAGAGAGAGAGAGAGAGAGAGAGAGAGTGCTAATTTTCAAATATTAATAAGATTAAATAATAATAATATACTGTAATTACAACATTTATGCATTTTTATTAATTAAATATACTGTAATTACAACATTTATGCATTTTTAAAGCAAATTATTTCAATTTTTAAACAAAGAAACATCACACCCTGTCTTTTCCCCAAAAGCTTTGAAGCTATGGGAGAAGGTGGAACTGTCAACTATGTCAAACTACTTGACGTTTCTGACCAAGGGTAGAAGATCAATTTCTCCCTTCTTTCCTTCCTCTCTTTTTCTCTCTCTCTCTCGCCAAAAGGTAGAATGAGAAATGGATAGATATATAAATAGATACTTAGTTCAGCCCTTCACTCTCTCAGGAAAAGATACTGCTAATTTGAGTCTCTTTACCTATGCACACTGTTTGTGTGTGTGTCTTCATAGTGTCTTAAAAATGCGTAGTAAAGGTAGTACAGTAGTACATCTCTGGAAGACAAAGAAAAAAAAAATTTTTCGTTATCAGTCGCAGTAAGAGAAATGGATTAACATTCCTTGAGAGATTAAGGAGATAAACCTCTCTCTCTCTCTCTTTTGCCCGTGCCAGCACAAGAATGGCTGAATGTAAGTTGTAGTGGTAATTCATTCTCTCTCTCTCTCTCTCTCTGGCTGGAAAAGGGTACTAATGTTTAAGATGACTTTGAAATTTTATATTAAAGGCGGTCCCCGGTTTACGACGGGGGTTCCGTTCTTGCGCCACGTCGTAACCCGAAAATCGTCGTAAACCGGAAAATCGTCGAAAATCATCAAAAATCATAAGAAAACCTTACTTTTAATGCTCTGGGTGCATTGAAAATGACGTAAACTGCATTATTATTGAGTTTTACATCAAAAACCTTCAAATTATGATTATTCTGCCGTTTTGGGGCCAAATTTCTTCCGTCGGATCGTCTGCAAAGCGTCGTAACCCCGAACATGCGTCAAAACAAATAATTTCTGATGAATATATTTGAAAAGCGCCAGTAACCTCGAACGTCAGAAGTCGGAACCATTGTAAACCGGGGACTGCCTATTTCGAAGATTAATACAGTAGTAATAGGATAATAATTTAATCTATATTTAATGTAAGGTGATACTCAAAGTAAAAATGGGGAAGCACTGCAGTTCTGTGAAATTCCAAGTCTTTTTCTAGTAGATATGCAGTGAGGCACTCTCTCTCCCTCTCTCTATGGCTCCAAAACAGCAGAATGGTAAAATTTTGGAGGGTTTTTCATGAAAGATTCAATAAAAATGCAGGTATGTCATTTTCAAGATACCCAAAGGATACTCAAAGGATTAAAAGTAAGGTTTTCTTACGATTTTCGACGATTATTTCAGTTTATGACGATTTTCGGTTTACGATGAGGCATCAGAACAGAACCCCCATCGTAAACTGGAGACTGTCTGTACTGTCACCTCCAAGGGCAGATTTATTGCTAATCAACAGGGCAAATTCCAACTCTTCCTTATTAAATTTTCTATTATAATATGTATCTTCTATTGTTTCAAAATTTATTGTTATTAATTCTATACTATTTTTCTTTGTGTGGAAATGCTCATCCAAATTTCTGTCACTACCTACTTTTGCTAAATTTTCTCCTATTGCATTACTTATTTCTTTAGGATCAAGTATTCTTTTCCCATCTTTTACTATGGCATGTCTAGGTGGTTTAACATGGGTACCATTTATTTTCCTGAATTTTTCCCATATTTTTTTGCATGGGAGTATTATTAGAGATCTGATACATATTTCCTCCATGAAATGTTTCTTCCTTGAATTACTTCTCTTTTAAATTTTGCAGATATTTTGTTATATAGAGGTTTTAATGTATCAATTTCTAATAATAAGAGTCCATTTTTGTAAATTTTCTTCTAATATCGGTAATGTTTATTTTATTGAAGTTTCTATTCAAATTATCTAATTGTCTTCTAATTTGGTGTTTTATTTTTACTAATTCTGTTAGTTTTTCAGACCACCATGGGACTTTGTGTTTTGTTGGATGAGCTTTTGATTTTGGTATTGCTTTACCAGCAGCATTTTTAGTGAAATCAACAAGAAATTGATTAGTTTCATTATGGTCTTTTAAATATTCAAATGGTGGGATATTTCTAGTGTGGAATTCATACTGCTCCCAATCTGCTTTATAAATGTTATATTGAGGGACATGCTTGGTGGGATTATTTGGTAATAAGGAAATTAATATTGGGAAACGATCACTTGTGTGCAAGTCGTCAACTATATTCCAGTCCAATCTGTCTGTTTGTTGTACACAGAGTTAAGTCGACTGAGGAAAACGTTCCATGTGTTTTAGAAAAACGTGCTGATTTTGTCATCATTTATACAGCACATGTCGTATGAATCTATGAATTCTTCTATTTTACTTCCTGCTCTATTTGAGTCTGTACACTCAGAAACCACAATCTCTGACCCGCCTAGGTCGTTCTCCGAGTTTATGAGCAGGGCCTTTCTAGACGGCGGGCAACACCAAGTATCGTGGACTGAAACACACTCGAACACCTTTTGAACTCTTCCGGATTTTGCTTTGGGTGTTTTTTTTTTATGATTTTGCTGCATATAATGCAAAGCAGTCATCGTATCATTATATAGACACCACTGTGTTGAATTCTACAACCTGTATAATATCGAAACAAGAAAAAATGCTGAACCTACCAAGTTGTAGTTAGGAAAGGGTGGGGAAGGGGCGGGAAGGGTAGAATCTGTCCAGAAAGGCCCCGCTCATAAACTTGGAGCACGACCTAGGTGGGTCGGAGATTGTGGTTTCTAAGTGTACAATTACAGTCCCACATTGGATTGTGAGCATTAAAATCACCTACTATTAATGTAGCTTCCTTGGCATTATTAAGTAATTCTTTAAGTTTGTCACTGTCATAATTTTTATTAGGTTGGTTGTATAAATTATAAATTACATAATCATTGTTTTTTTTTGTATTCTAATACTCGATATTTACAGATCAGTAAAGTTTACAGGTACTTTGTCATAACATACTTTGTTATGTACATACATAGCAGTACCTAAATTTTCTTCTTCCTCTCGTGATGTTGATGCTAAGGTATATTTACCTATTGTTGACATGTTGTAAACATAATATCATTGGTTCATATTCTTTTAATGACTGTTGTACTTCTCCTAGGTGTAATCTGGCCTGTAGACCATTTATGTTCCACTGTATAACTATTGAAAATATTCTGTTATAGCAGTCGAGTTTTACTCTCTTTTTGTATTATCAATTTGGATTTTTCCTAATAATTTACTCATGGCATTCATTTGTTTTCTTTATAATATACTAAGTGCTCAATGCACATGCAACATTTTTCATGGGTACTCAAACCTGTGGTTTCTTTTTTTCTATATTTCATAAAATTTCTTGTAATGCTTGTTAGACCATCTTTTGTCATGTTTTTGTTGTTATTGCATAATTCAATGAAACGATCATTACATCCACATGTATTATCATATATATTTCTTTTTTCATTTGCTCTTGTACTAATTACTGGAGATGGAGTAATCTCTTCTCCTTTGATATAATCATTGTTATCTATGGTATGGTTCTCTTTCACTTCTTCAGTGTTTTCAACATCTTCCTTCATAGGTTTTACTTTTCCTTTATGAGATAAATTAATATTCTTAGCTGGTTTTTGTTCCTTTTTCATCTCCTTTGTCTTTGGTTTAACTATGTTTCTCTAATAATAGTTGGTTTCTTCATTTTGGGTGGTATTCTCTCCAAAGGCATTTTTTTTTATCTTTAATCTCCAGTCCATCACGACCCTCCTCTGTTACTTCCTTAGTAGCATCCTCCTGTATTTCAATTTGCATTAATATTTCAAAGTGATTGGATAAAATATTATCCATCTCATTTGTACCCATCACCATTTGTTTTTCCAACTCCCATCTATCGTACTTCTTATGACATCACAACAACCACCATTGCCCCATTCCAAACATATTGAGATGACTGTCTTTACAAACACCCAATAAAATTAACAGCATACTTTATCTATATTTCTTAAATGTATAACGGCTACACCTTCTTCACAAACCCATTTAATGTAACAAAATAATAATGATTACTGTAAATTTATAAAGCTACATACTATATTAGAACTGAATTACCTGTCCCCTATTCATGTGAATAATGAGACTTAAAAAACTGACAAATATCACACTTATCTCCTCCCTCCCCTCCAACCTCTTCTTATCCTAATCTCCATTCTCCAATTCTTTACCTCCTACGTAATTTCTGACATTTTCCCCTGAAACTTGCTTTAGTCAACACATCAGCTATTTGATGTTTTCCTTTTATCCATCTCACCTCCTTTATTTCTCCAGATTCTATTATTTCTCTTATTGCTGCAACATCAATTTTTAACCTCTTACTACTTACTCCTGTACTTGATTTAACTGCAGTCATTAGTGTTTTGCTATCAGTTTTAACCAATGCTTCTAATTTTCTCTCTCCTACTATCTCTTCTCATAAAAGTCTGAAATATACCAATCCTTCTATTGCCTCCCCAACACTCAGGGGTTCTGCTCCAATGGTTGATTTGCTACTCTTCTTGATTTTCTGGATTTCCACCATATGGGACTTCTCCCCTTACCATCTGTCAAGGATATCACATAAACCAATACAGTGAACCCCCCGTATTCGCGGGGGATGCGTCCCACAACCGGCCCCCCCCCGCAAATAAATGCTTAAAACCCCTAAAAACACTTAGAACTGCCCATTTTGATAGCTTAAACCAAGAAAAACCCTGTAAAAATGCTTATACCTGAGTATTTTAATAGTTTTATCACAAAAAGTGCATTTATTCATGAAAATTATATGAAAATACAGTGATTAGTGAATATTTCTCAGTGAAAAATACCGCGAATGGGCGAATTTTCCACGAATGATGGCTAGATATGTTCCACAGAGAAACCCGCGAATGCGTGAGTCCGCGAACCATGAGAACGCGAATATGGGGCTTTACTGTATTCCCATATGAGGCATCTGCATAGGCTTCCCAATAAATCTTTTCTTCTTCTAACTCACTTCTTCCATTATGTTCTTAGCTTTTCTCACTATTTTAATCAGCTTTGTCATATCTTGGGTCATTCCTTTTATAAAAACTTTACTTAATTCACTAATATCTTATAATATTTCTGGCATGGTATGTAGCGATACCTAATTCAACTGTCCTACCACTGATCTACACTCTGTTAACTCCTTTTGTCCTAACAATCTATTACTGTAAATGTTCTAGCTTCTGGTTCTCTTGTAGGATTTATATACTGCCACTGACTAAGACATTCTATTTTCCTTTTGCTCTACCATTACTCCTATATACTTAAAACTTTTACTTTCTTGTTCTCTTAATTGCAATTTCCCTTTCAATTTCCCAACTGTTTCCTTTAAAAATCCTTCAGTTCCTCCATAACAAAAATCATCTACATGTGTACATAAAATACCATTCAATTTATTGTCTTTCCTCCAAAAGAATATATTAGGTTCTAATCTACTTCTCTCACCTTTAAGCTCCTCCACCATTTATACCACCTTACAATACCATGCCTTTGCTGCATCCTTTAGCCCACAAACAGTTTCCTTCAATTTCCATAATCCACTCCAACCATCCTCACTAGGTGGTTTTAAAGAAAGCAGTTTAACAAGACTAACAAATAACACAGTACAGTAATACCTCAACCTTAAGCAATTCAAGTTGAGCGAATTCACAGACATGCAAACTTTTCATTGGGACCTAAGTAATTAGCATATGCAATTTTTTCAGACACACGACATTTGCGAAATCCTCGAGAAACCCTGCAGAAGTGTTTATGTTTAATTTTTGAAGTAATTTATAAGTTTTCATGCTTTTATGTGTAAAATCTATACGAAAAATGTATAGTTTTAAATTTTGTACATTAATGAATATGATACAAAGGTACAGTACAGTACTGTAATTACAGCACATACAGTATACTTTTACAAGATGTGCTACCCATTTCCAAAGTTACTGCACTTTTCAAAGATGATACCCTTGCAGAAAGTGTTTGTTTAATTTTTTAAGTACATTTACAAGTTCATGCTTTTAAGTGTAAAATCGGTATGGAAAATTTGTATTATTTATATTTTTGTACATAAATATGATGCAAAGGCAGTATACTTACTGTATTATGCCCATTTGCAAAGTCCTTGTCACTAGGATCCAACATGACCTCAAGATGAGGTTGTTCAGTTTGATAAAATGAATTCGTTAATGTACTAAAACATGTAAGAGACATAAATAAGAGTTGTATTAGTGTTGTTCTGTAAAAATTACTTTGTTAACCTTGGAGAAAAGTGCTGTTGCAACTGTTTTATATGTAATTACAGCATGTACAGTTAATGTACTTGTAGAAGATGTGATACCCATTCAGAAAGTTACTGCACTTTTCAAAGATATGATACCCCTGCAGGAAGTGTTTGTTTAATTTTTAAAGTATTTTACTGTATAAGTTTTTGTGCCCTTAATTGTAAAATCGGTATGGAAAATTTGAATTACAGTCCAACATTTTTATTGTGCATATGTATTTCTCTCTCTCTCTCTTGTTCGTGTTAGCACTCACAGATATTTTTACCATTTATTATTTCTCTGTACATCTTTACCTGTACAGTACATTATTTTGAACTGATTCAATTTTATCTTTAACCTCTACGCACATTACTTACATGTTTTCTTTATTATACTGAATTGTATACCTTTGTTATAACTGTGTTTTGTGAAGTTTACCCAGCGACACAAAGAAAACGTCCTTTACTCGGTGAGGGAAAATAAAAATGGCATCCCATGAATTAGGGGTAACATTAGTATTTGTACATATCTAGTGTGGCAAATACAGTACCATTATGATACTGTACTCTATTTTTATTTCTACCATTTACAGTAAAGCCCCCATATTTGCAGGGGATGCATACCACACCACCCCGCGAATAGCTAGAACCCACGAATACTTAGAACCCTTTAAAAAACACTTAGAACTGCCTATTTTGATAGTTCAAAAACACAAAAACAAACTAAAAATGCTTATACTGGTATTATCCTACTTACGATGGGGTTAGGTTTCAAAAAACCCAACGTTTGTTGGAAAAAACGTATCTTGAATATAGCCTAGCCTACACTAGGGGATTCAGTACCATGTATACAAATATGGTAGCCTAGCCTACACGATACAGTATACTCTATACATACACGGTATAGTAATTATTAATATCAACTAATTCTGGAGGTTCATGCAGAGTGACTTATGATAATTCCATACAGAGAAAGTGAATAACAAACAAGAATTAGCGGTAATTCTATATATTAGCTCCGCGCCTGGTTTTACCTTTTCAACTGGTTTTTTCTACACTTTTAGGGGTTCTGATACTGGCGGTGCATCTGTTCGTTGTCGGCCAAATGGAATGTCCCTTCGCCGTGTTTAGTACTGGCCGGGGGGGGGGGTGCCATAAGTCAACAAGTTATTGCACTTGCCGGACGGGATATGAACCGTTCGAAACAGACGTACCCGTGCTCTGTCTTGTGAAGACCGCGTATGGAAACCCCTTGTTGGATGGACTTCAGGGGTTAATTACACTCGAGCGCCAAAAGTTAAAGGTAAATTCATAATTAGCAACCAAAAACCTGTAGAAAAAGTTGAGTTAGAAGGCAGTCGCCGCTGCGGAGCTACTATATAGTTCTACCGACTTAGCTTAGCCTACACTACGGTATATCATGTACATAAACGGTAGCCTAGCCTACATTTTACTGTATTCTATATTCACATATGTTATACAGACATCAACATAACGAATATGCATCCTTTCCATGGATCTTTTAAAATGTTATGCCTTAATTCACTGTATCCAATAATACTGTATATATATTTATATTCTTATATTGCCTTTCTACACTATAAAGTATACTCTATATATATACGGTATAGTAATTATTAATATCAGCTAATTCTGGAGGTTCATAGAGATTGACTTATGATAATTCAGTACAAAGAGAAATTGAATAACAAGAATTAGCTTAGCCTACACTGTAGTATATCATATAAATATACGGTAGCCTAGCCTACATTATACTGTACTGTACTCTATATTCACATATTAATATGGTATTATACAAACATCAATATAACAAATATGCATCTTTTCAATGGATCTTTTAAAAAGTTATGCTTTACTTTACTATATCCAATAATACTATAAGTATTCTCTTATTGCTTTTGCATTATGAAATATGATTGTAGTGATTAAATGTTTTGGTTTGAAAATCCATCACATGGTAAGTTTATTTCACCGTATTTTACTCAGTTCAGGCCTTTTCTTACTTCTGGTTAGCGTAAATGAATCTCTAGATACTTTATTTATATGGGACAAGGTTATTTTTCATTATACAAAGTGTTTTCAAGTCAAAATATAACTTAAATATGTCTTGCTGTGAAATTAATTTAGCTATTTTTTTTGTTAATAGACGACGTTGGCCGTTTGGGGGTGTTTGTTTTGTGTAAACAAAAAATCAAAATTCAGTTCGCTATTTTCACTTGATTCCATCATAATACGAGCCTTACATATTTATTGTTTATCAGCGTAAAAATAGCAGTAATGTGTTCTTTCATGCCCAGTAGTTTTGATTAAAATACTTTCCCTCGAATTTTAATTGCAGTCAAGTTTCATCCATGTTGCCGATGCACGATAATTTACAGTCACTAGCAGTTTGAACATTGTTTTCTCAGCTTCAGCTACAACTTGCAGCTTAAATTTAGCAGTATATTTCCTTTACGATCTTTTATCCATACCGAATAAGGGTATAATGTAAAAATACATCAGTCTTATTCTACTTAACATCATTTGTACTATTTACATCAGTCTTATTCTACTTATGTCATTTGTACTATAACTACCGTAATTGTCTATTACCGTACAATGGTTGAAATACAAGCAATTCAGCTGTTGTTATCTGATTCAGTGATAAGCAAAACAACAGTTTCTCATTCGGTTATTTATGGCTGTAAGCATTTACGCAAGAGTATAACGTTACTAACAATACCTTTATCATTCTCTTTTACTTTTTTAACTAGAAGATGGGATAAAGAGATGGAGGAAAAGAAGTTGGTCTATTGTAATTTGTCTCTCTCGCTGCCTGGTTGTACGCTGCTGCCTGTGCCCCCGTGAAATTTAAACATATTTTATAAATATTGTTGTAACTGTATTAACTGCTTACCCCACTGCAAAATCAAATTATCGTAAAGCGAATTATTGTAATTGGAGCACTACCTGAGTATATTTTAATAGTTTTATCACAAAAAGTGCATTTGGTCATGAAAATATGAAAATACAATACCTATGAATATTTCTCAAGTGCAAAATACCGTGAATGGGAGATTTTTCTGTGAATAATGCGTATATATGTTCCATAGAGAAATCCGCGAACAGGTGAGTCCGTGAATCATGAGACCACTAATACGGGGCGTTTACTACTTCTTTTTTAAGGGTAATGTATTAAGCTAATTTTGAAATGAAATTACAGTAACTTTAATTTCATTTCAAAGTTAGCTTAATACTTTGGGAGCATGATTAGGGTCATATTTAGTGTTTAAACTCTGGAAATCAGCATTTATTAACATTTTTAGTAACAGTGCCAATCTTACGCGAATCCTCCCATGCGAGGGGTTCTGGAGCCTAATTTCGCGTAAGTTCGAAGTATTACTGTATAATGGAAATGAATTAGCCATATTTTTACCAACATACTGTGACACATTTTTTTGTTTTGAAAACTATAAAATACATAAACTTTTGCAGTATCTTACCTCAGACATACTATCATGAGAACATAATGCACGACATTTGTAGTTTTTGCTCATATTAGAAACATAGTCATCGAGTAAAAGACGATACACGAATCGGTTATACTGCATCTCTTGAAGTGTAGATGGGTCTGAGTCTCGAACCTGTATCTGGCATAACAACTGCTTGGATAGAACTGGAACTACAAAGTCAACCTACTCATCAGAAAAGAGAGAGAAAAAAAGAGAATAATTGTAAGAACTGAAGGTTTTTCTCATAAGCAATGTGTTACATTTACCAACACAATTGGTCCAAGAAAAAAAATAGTTTACCATATATTTGCAACATCTTGATCAGGCATTTAAATCGTTTACCATATATTTGAAACATCTTGATCAGGCATTTTGACAGAGTACCAAGACAACCAATTAGGTGGGTTTTCTGAAAATAGATAATCCAACAAGAAAGACTCTTTGAGTACATGATGGTACACAACTATAACACAAGATCAGAAGAATTTAAAATAGTTATTGTTGCCTATCAAGGATAAATAGTTTCTTTTTAACACAAAACTACTTTTTTTTTAATATAAACCCATCAATCACAAAACTGCCAAAAAGTGCAGACTCAAATTCCCCTGGACTCACAGTATTTATCCAACCAACAGACAGTAGCATTATGATGCATGCATCTTATATCACTCACCCACCTCATATGATTGATAGGTCATTATTTAATATTTTTTTATAATAAAACCTAGCTTGCTTCATCACAAACCCACTACTTTTACAGAGCCTTTTAGTGGCTCCATACATACCCAGAGACTTAAATTCTCCTACTTTGAATATGTTAACAAATGACTACAGTATACAGTTAGCCAGGTATATATTTCCAGAGGCAGGCTGTTCCACTTCTTGCGTTGTCTAAGCAGCTGTGACAGAACAGAACTGCAGGGAGGAGGGAAATTAAGGTTAAAGTAATGGGTCTGTGCTGAAAAGTTTTTGAAAAATCAACTTCTGTTACATTCCAAATCTATTTTTGCTTCACTTGAATAGCAGTTTAAGTAAAAGAAAGCTGTTGAAAAATATTTTACATGAAGGAACCAGCAGGAGCTCCTGGTGGAGAAGTACCTGGACTAGAACCCTATTTAATAAAAAAAAAAAAAAGTACTGGAACCATGTTTAATAAAAAGAAAACATGTTTTCAAATGAATGGTTCTTTAAATTAGAATGCATGCACACTTAACATCCTTGAAAGCCACATAGGCAAATGATCCTTGATATGTCCATACCCAGAAGGATTATTCGAATTAAATGGTGCAGAGTTAACACCCAATAAGTAATAAGACACAGCACCAGTATAACCCAACACCTATAACTAGACAAAAAACTACTGAAAATAACTGTACAGTAAACCCCCCATATTTGCGGGGGGTGCGTAGCCCCCCCATGAATAGCTAAAACTCACAAATACTTAGAACCCTTCTAAAAACAAGTAGAACTGCCTATACTGATAGTTCAAAAAAAAAAAAAAAAAAAAAAAGAATGCTTATACAGGTATTATTCTACTTATAATGGAGTTAGGTTTCAAAAAAACCATTGTTTGTTGGAAACAACGTATCTCGAATATTAGCCTAGTCTATGCTAGGGTACTTGGTACCATGTATACATATTTGGTAGCCTAGCCTACACTGTAAAGTTTACTCTATACATACACGGTATAGTAATTATTAATATCAGCTAATTCTGGAGGTTCATGCAGAGTGACTTATGATAATTCAATACAAAGAGAAATTGAATAAGAAGCAAGAATTAGCTTAGCCTACACTATCGTATATCGTATAAATACACGGTAGCCTAGCCTATATTATACTGTACTCTATATTTACATATCGTATTATACAAACATCAACATAACGAATATGCATCTTTTCCACAGATCTTTTAAAATGTTATGCCTTAATTCACTGTATCCAATAATATTGTATATATTCTTATATTACCTTTGTAATATAAATTGTGATCATAGCAATCAATGTTTTGGTTTGATAATCATTTACGCAGTGTTTATTTCGCCGCATTTAACTCAGTTCAGAGCGCTTTTCTTCCTTCTAGTTAGTGTAAATGAAACTCTAAATACTTTATTTATATGGGGCAAGGTTTTTTCATTATACAAAGTGCTTTTAAGTCAACATATAACTTAAATATGTCTCGTTGTGAAATTAATTTGGCTATTTTCGCTATTTTCACTTGATTTCATCATAATACGAGCTTTACATATTTATGGTTTATCAGTGTAAAACTAGCAGTAACGTATTCTTTCATGCCCAGTAGTTTTGATTAAAATAGTCTCTCCAATTTTAATTACAGTCGAGTTTCATCCATGTTACCAATGCACGATAATTTATAGTCTTTAGTAACTCGAGCATTACCGAGTATTTTTTCATAGTTTTATCACAAAAAGTGCATTTAGTCACGAAAATGAGATGAAAATACAGTAATTAGTGAATATTTCTCAGTGAAAAATACCATGAATGGGCAGATTCTCAACAAATAATGTGTATACTGTACAGCATATGTTCCATTACATAGAGAAATCCGCGAATAGGTGGGTCCGCAAATTGTGAGACCATGAATACAGGGGGTTTACTGTATATGCCTATAAATACCTATAAATATACTGTATTTCATTATTCTTATAAAGAGTATGAATAATAAACCAATGTAGAAACATTTGAATTAAAGCTCATGGTAAAAGATGAAAAATGAAGACTAAAACATGATAAAAATGATAGAATTCAGCTGCGTATGTAGACGTCTAAGCCGAGACATGAATGCATAATTGTTAAGTAAAGAGAAGTGGAGTCTCTAAAATTAAAAGTACAGTAATGAAATTTAGATTACAGGTACACAAACCTTTACCTGAAATCCTCGGGGCCAGATGTAATTTGGTTTTTGTCATTTTTTGGATTTCCGAACTGTGGGGTCAGGAGCATAATCAAACATCACTATTGCAGCAAAAGCATTTTTTTCCCTTTTTCAAGCTTTTTTATTTTAGTTATTTATTCATTATAGTTTACTATTATTTATATTGATATACTGCTAAATGAATGTGAGATAATTAAGATCATTGGTAATAAAATATGGGACAATTAAGACCATAAGTTGACTAACACATTTGTTTTCAACAAAAACATTCAGTAAAATGCAAAAACATATATTATCAAAATAACTGTAATTCAACTTGTGAATGTTTACAATTAGTAAGACTGTAAAATACATTTCATCATATCGATCTTGGAGAGGGTTGTTTTTTATTGTTACTAACGTCATCAGTTTGCAGTCGTAAATCTGAGGACGGTCTGGGAATAGGATTCGCAACTGATGATGCATCACCATGAAAGACTGTTATGGGATTTTCCAAATCACTATATTAAAGTTAAAATTAATTCTTGTTTTCATGAAGAAATAATTATATAAAGCAAATTATTGAGTAATTTTTGCCATCAGCAGTCAAATAATCATGATCATGGTAACGTTCAAACTTAGTGCAGTCACAACATATGTCTATAAATAGAACTAAGGAGATGTAGAGGGCTGTCACTGGGTAGCAGATCTCCATGGCAACCAACCAGCCAATCAAGTTTTTAGCTGTATTCTGTCTGAGAAAGAACGTTTTGCTCAGAGAAGCTAATGATGACATAAGTTCGTGTGTTTTGAATAAAATACGTAGTTTTTAATAGTGTATGTATTTTACTAATTACATGAAGGATAGAATGAATTCCTTCTTCTTACTTTGAGTGCAAAATTGTTGGTTCAGAGATTCTTCAGCAACAAAATGCAGGCAGTCCCTGGTTATCGGCAGGGGTTCCATTCTGACAGTATGATAACCGAAAATCGCCAATAACCAAAAATTGGCGATTTTCGGCACTTTAACTGGGCTTATTGGCACCTAAAATCACCGATTTTCGATTATCAGCGCCTCTGTTAGGTATGTATCAGTGCCAATATCCAATCATCAGTGCCGATAAGTGGAAATCATCGATTTTTGGCACCTGTAAAACTGGATCACCAATAACTGAGCCTGCCAACAACCAGGGACTGCCTGTACACTATTTTTTTTTTTGCTTCAGAATATGGTTACTAATGGTGTATGGACATTAAAACAAAATTCTTCTCTTTAATCTCTCAAGGATAGAATTAAGCTGCATAGAGGGAACTGGCAATTTTCTCTCTCTCATGTCATTTGCCACGTAATCACAAGTATTGTTCAGTAACTCAGCTTTTGTCTTCGTAAAGTTTACCTTTGTCATGTCTTTCTTTCCTAAAAAACATACAAAGCATCGTACTGTAGCTACCAGTCAGGCAGCAGATAGGTAAAACTGTTAATGCTCAGTGACTGGCTACGATACTTCCTACCCTTCCAGACAATAGTGTTTCTTAATGACGGTACATACTGTGCGCAAGTTAATATGGTTATAAGTTGAAAGCATTTCAGTTTGGTACAATATAAATACAGAACAGTATACAGTATATAAAAGGGATTTTGACAAAGGAAAAATCTATTTCTGAGGAAGGCCCCATGTCACCCGGTGAAATTCCATTCATGCACGAATTTCTAGGTATAAATTGCTAGATATACCAGAGAAAAAAGAGCTTTCAGGAATGCTGGGGTTACTACCCCAGATCGAGCGTCTTCTCCAAGGAAGACGCCGGTATAACCAAGGGGGAGTGAAAGGATCACAACCACGGAGCTACACTCAAAGATATCCCTATGTTAAAACCCCGGCAGAGAGCGGTGAGCCGTTACAGCTCCCACACACCGACGCCGCCAGGCCGGCGACACCAGCGCCACCTACTTCATTCCAGGCTAGCACCACCCCCAGGCTTGGCATGCAAGTAGGGGAGCAGAAGCTACTTCTGGGAGGGTCACCGGGTGACACGGGGCCTTCCTCAGAAATAGATTTTTCCTTTGTCAAAATCCCTTTTCTGAGTCCAGCCCCGTGTCAGCCGGTGAAATAGTGATAGAGAATCATGCCAAGACTGCTAACTACGAGGAAACAAGGTAACCTGAAGAAAAAACACAAGCTATGAAAATGGTTTTAATAAGGATATCTCTCACATGAAAAATTGAATATTAAATCGAAAAGTACAGTAAACAATCTTAACATTAGGGTAGAAGTTGACATAGCCAACAACATGGCAGGGAAATACATCAAAAATACTTAAGACTACAAAGGCATAATGTACATTCAAAAAATACTTAGACTAAAGAGTAAACATAACCTTATAGCTACACACGAGAGAGACAAATACAACATGGGGAAAATATATATATATATATATATATATATATATATATATATATATATATATATATATATATATATATATATATATATATATATATATATATATATATATATATATATATATATATATATATATATATATATATATATATATATATATATATATATATTATATATATATATATATATATATATATATATATATATATATATATATATATATATATATATATATATATATATATATATATATATATATATATATATATATATATATATATATATATATATATATATATATATATATATTTCCGTTCTTGCGCAGAACCTAAAATCGTCGTATCGCAAAAATCGTCAAAATCATAAGAAAACCCTACTTTTAATGCTCTGGGTGCATTGAAAACGATGTAAACTGCATTATCATTGAGTTTTACATCAAAAAACCTTCAAATTATGATTATTCTGCCATTTTGGGGCCATATTTCTTCCGTCAGATCGGTGTATTTCGCGCTAAACCCCGAACATGACAAAATAATTTCTGATGAATATATTTGAAAAGCGTCAGAACCTCCAACGTCAAAAAGACAAAACCGGGACTGCCTGTATATATATATATATATATATATATATATATATATATATATATATATATATATATATATATATATATGGTACATGGAGCAAAAATAAAAACAGTACCCCAAAGACAATCCATAATCACAACATGTCAAATTACAGTTTCCAATCATAACAGAGACAATAATAATATCAATATGAGGAGCATGATCAACCAGAAGGGCAAGCAGAGAAGTAAATGAGGCAGGCGGGCGGGGGTTAGGGGAAGGATAAAGGATGATGGCTAATTAAGGTGGGGAAATGACACTCCCCACAGCTGCTGTAGAAAATTTCAGGGCTTGAGTGATTTTTAAATAGTGGCGTTTAAACACTAGAGGTGATTTCAACCCGTGTATTTGGAAAGTTCTGAGAAATCCATATTATGAAAGTAATTAGTGGAAGTAGCTACTGCTCGAATATCATGAACCTTAGGAACTGAATCCGGGTTAGCTTGTTTAATGAAATACAAAATTTGTTGTCTTATTGCATTTAACGATAGAGTACCACCTTTCTCCCTGATAAAAGAGGGTCCCGACTTACACTGTGGAGTTCTTAAAAGGTAAGACTTTAAGGTATAAACTGGGCATAAAGACTGGTCTTGTGGAAGGGGCACCACCTTCCAAGGAGACCACCTGTCTTGAGGGTCCTCATTTTTAGCTAAAAATCTAGGATCAGGAGAAAGGAGGGCTTCTCCGGTCGGGAGGAAATTAACAAAATCATCACCTCTAGCGAGAGCCGATAGCTCTGAGATTCTGGCACCTGAAGCCAAGCTAATCAGAAATAAAGTTTTCCTTAACAGATCCAAATAAGAGCATTGATAGTTGTCAATCTCAGATGCTAACTTAAGAACATCATTGAGGAACCACGTAACAGACTGTGGGCGTGATACGGGTCTCAGACGAGCACATGCTCTAGGAATAGATGAAAAGTAGGAATCTGTAAGGTCAATTTTAAAACCATATAAGAATACCTTCTTCAGGGCTGACTTGGCTGTGGTAATAGTGGCCGGGGCAAGGCCTTTTCAAACAATGATCTAAAGAAAGGTAACTGCTAGGTTAGTCGTCATGGTTTGGGCTTCAGATGTCTTCAAAAAGGAGGCCAAGGAGGCCAATTTTTTTACTGCTGAGTCATATTGTCTGAGAGTAGAATCTCTCTTGTCTGATTCTAAAAACAGTGTTAACGGGGTCAATGTTTGCTCCCTTTTGAGCTGCGAACTTTATAAAGTCCATAAAACTAGGGCATTCTGAATTCTTGAGGAAGCTGACACAGTCTTGGTTTGTACTGTTTGGGTCAGTTTGGGCTTGGGAATCCGAAGACTTCGCAACCCCAGTTCCTGAAGAAGAGGGAACCAATTGCTCTTCGGCCAGGGCTGGCTGACCTTTGAATGTCCTGAGTTTGTGTAATACTTTCAACAGTAAATTTATTGGGGGAAACAGATAAATCTTCTCCCAATTGTTCCAATCTATCATCATTGCGTCCGTGGCGGCGAACGCCTGGGGTCCAGGTTCGGAGCCACATAACAGGAAGCTTGAAGTTGCTCTCCGTCGCGAACAGATCCACTTGGAGACCCGAACCCGGCGGCAAATCCAATTGAATGATTCTCCGTCCAGAGACCACTCCGTCTCCAACGGAGTAGTTCTGACAGGGAATCCGCCACCACGCCCGCACCCCGCTAGGTGGGTGGCTGACAGACGCCAGCTGTGCTTGTTCACCAGGGAGAAAATGGCAACCATAACCTGGTTCACTCGACCTGATTTGGAGCCGCCCCTGTTGATACAATGAACTACCACTGCGCTGTCCAATACCAGTCTGATATGAATCCGGCTGGGAGGGCGGATTTTCTTTAAGGTTAGAAATACCGCCATAGCTTCCAGGGTGTTTATATGGAACTGCTGAAACATTGTGGACCACGTCCCTTGTACTTTTGTTTTGGTGAATACCCTCCCAGCCGCTTAATGAAGCGTCCGTGTGAACTACTAGCGCGGAGGGGGAAACTGGAGTGGAACTGTCTTGGACAGGCCACTGACTGTGGACCAAGGCAGCAGTCTCGCCTTTAAAATCTGGGAATGGAGGAGACCTTGTCTCTGAGCTTGACATTGGCTCGACTCCACCACACTCTGTTTATGTCTTTTAATTTTGCTTTTAAGAGCAGGTCCGTCACTGAGGCAAATTGAAGAGACCCAAGGATTCTTTCTTGGGATCCGGCGGGATGCTGATTTGTTTTTGAGAAATTTCCTGGTAAGAGATGCTATCTCCTTCCGCTTGGGAGGCGGGAGGGATAACGTGTAAGAGGACAGATCCCACTGGAGACCCAGCCACTGAAACCGGGACTCGGAGTCAGGCGGGACTTCTCTCTGTTCAGCTGAAAACCTAACGACTCCAGGAAGTTGATGACCGTGGCCGTGGCCTTCCGACATTCTAGAACTGTTGGAGCCCAAATTATCCAATCGTCTAGGTACGCTGCTAGGGATATCCCTCGGGACCGGAGTTGCTGAACTACCGTGTCCGCCAGCTTTGTAAATATCCTGGGTGCAATGTTTAGACCGAAAGGCATGACCCTGAAGGAGTAGGCTTGATTCCCAAGTCTGAAACCCAGGAACGGAGAGAAGCTCCGCAAACCGGGACGTGATAATAAGCGTCTGAAAGATCGATAGAGGTGGTGACGGCTCCACGCGGAAGTAGAGTCCGCACCTGTGCTACCGTAAGCATGCGAAATTTGTCGCATTTTATGTAAAGATTTAGACGCGACAGATCCAGGATCACTCTTTGTTGATCGGAGTCTTTCTTGGGAACAGTGAATAACCTGCCTTGAAACTTTAGGTGCCTTACTTTCTTTATTGCTCGCTTGTTGAGCAATTCCGCCACGTAATCCTGTAGGACTCTTGAGGGTGGCTGGTAAAACCTGATCAGAGGAGGAGGGTCTTGGTCCAGCTCAACCTAAACCTTTGGACACAATGCTGTGTGCCCAAGGGCTGAAGGACCACTGGTCTCTGAACCAATACAGGCGACCACCGACCTGTTTGTTCTCAGTGGGAGGGAGCGGGTTTGTTCCCTCTACCACGTCCAGGTTTACCTCTTGGGGTGGTGTTGGACTTGCCTCTGTAAGGGCCCGACCTCTTCCCCCTTGCGCTCCTATTAAGGCCGTGAAAGAATCCACGGCCCTCATAGGTTGGGTTGTATGCTGGCGAAGCAACATACGAAGGTGCAGCAAGGGAATGGGCTGGTTGAACCAGCACATATTGTTGGGGATGGGCCTTCGAGGTGGAGGGCTGTGCCACTGCCGAGACCGGGACGGCTTGGACTACCGCCTGATGATGGGGTCTCTTGTGTCTCCTGAACCGCTTGCCTCCTTTCATCTGGGGGCCGCCAGATTCTGGGGTCTTCCGCTTATAGGCTGAGATGCCCTAGCGAGAGCGCAGACTCTGGTTAGCTCTTGTAGCCTCCCTGAGTACACTGGTAACCTCCTCTTCTGGGAAGAGGTTAGGGCCCCAGATCGAGCTCTTCATGAGTTTGTTAGGCTCGTGACGAATGGTGGCATCGGCAAAGATGAATTTCCTACATTCGAGCCTGGCCATCATGAAATCAAACAGGTCCGACTGAAATCCTGCCAATAGAGATTTAGCCAAGACCTGGAAGAAGGGCTCGTCTGCACAGGAGACGGCAGTCGCTTCTGTGAGGCAGACGGAGTTCAATGACCGGGCTAGCTTAGTCCGGGCCTCAAACTCCGCCTTCAGCAGGGCTTCCGGTAGCTTAGGAAGCTGTTCGCTGAATTGCGTTGACGCACAGAAAGCGTCCAGCTTTCCCACAGTAAAGGTGGACGGAGCGTCAACCCAGAACTCATCACCCCCTGGGAATACCAGGGATGTGGAGTCTGTCTCTCTCAGCTGAGGCAAAGGATTGCCATCAAAGCACGCTCGGCCGTAGCCAGAGTGACTTTGTTCAAGCAAGAGTCGGCAACCTGTCACCCAGGGCGAACATTGTAAAGTTGCCCTTGAAAGGTGTCAGTTTGGTATTATCAGCCTGCCACTCCGTCAGAGTGCGCAGGAGAGCCCGACTGAGCTTGGTCCCTAGGGAAGATCACTGTCTCCTAGGAACCTTGTCTGAACGCACCCAGGCTTCCTCCGTCAGCCTAACGGCCTGGGTAAGGGGGCAAGAGATCGGGGGAAAGAACTCAAGTTCTTCCAACCGCCTCGTGCCAAGACCTTCTACAGTTAAAGTGCCATCGTGTTGGATAGCACGGAGGGCGAAACGCCAAGGGTTCCCGACGTCAAAGGGGGAGGAGATCCGCCATGTCCGGAATGGAATACTGTGGTTCGGCTCCGCCAGGTGGCGAGCCATCCCCGCCAGTATATTGTCATGGCTGGTAAGCTTTTCCGAAATCTGCGTAAATTTTGACTCGACCTCCTCCGACAACCTCTCGAAAAGTTGGTTAGCAAACGCCTCGATCAAAGGCAGGCTGGCGAGGAGGGCTTGGTTTGATGCCCTCTTACTCGCGCCTTTGCTGGAGGTACCAGGTTTGCTCCCGGAGGCTACAGGTGCTGAGACCTTAGCCTTCGACGGGGAGAAAGGCAAGGCTTTCCTGGAAGACGAGGAATTAAAGCCCTTCGCCTTCCATGAAGTCTTCAACTTCAGCTTGGGGACAGCTGATGGAGCCCTGTCACCCAAGGTGGAAGACTTTACAAAACCTGCAAAAGGAAGAGATGGATGAAGCTGGGGAGTCAAAAAGGGGCCCGCCCCAACAACCTCACTTACCTCTACTTACCACCTGGTCCTGTTCTGTATTCATAGGCCCAGGTCCAAGTCTAACGCGGCGACGTCCCTCCTCCGAAACCTCCTCCGTACAGGATATCCTCTTGGGGTGGCTGGGTCGCATCCCGGATCTGCTGGATGACGGGGGTGGCAAGTTCTTCGGCACTGCAGCGCCACCCGGCGCGCTGGGTAGAGCAGGTCCTCAACTTGGCGTCGAGGACATAAGGCTTCCCGACGGAACGTTCCTCCCAAACCCAGCCACCCAGGCGCGGAGAGACTCGAAGAGAACTTTCTTGAGGACTCGTCCGCCTGTAAGAAACAGACAATTAGGGTTGAACGAAAGGATGGTTCGAGAACCATATAAACACTATTTTGATATGAGGAGCGTAATGAGAAAAAACTAAATCTTACCGACTCGTCCTGGATGCCCGCACACAGCGAAAGCAAACCTCACAGCCGCCGGGGTGCCAGACAATCAGGTCATCTAACCGACCGCACAACCAGCGTGGGTCCGCACACTACGTGTCCATATGGCTGCTGCAACGAGCGGTGCACCCCCTCCTCACAACGAACAGTCTGTAAGTGTAAAGTACATGAACCTACCACCTAAGTAACCTAAAGTTGGAAGGCCAGGTATTTCAGCTTACAACCGAATGCTCCGTGGATAGGAAACCCCCTCGTCAAGACTAGGCCACCAAGCTCCAAATTAAACAGAGTGGGAGGTAAGATACTTCAGTCCCAGAATACTCCGGGAATGAAAGGTTTGAGACAACAGGGACCCACCACAAGGGCTGCCAGCAAAAAGACGGTGGAACCCCAGGGTGGAGCACCGACTCAATAAACATATGAAATAAATGTAGTGGCGGAGTGAGATGCTCACTCCGCTAGATAACATATATATATATAAAAAATAATCAAATAATAAAATATACGAGTGATGGTAAAAATGAGAAATCCACTCCGGGGACCGGAGGGATCCGTCTATCTCGTACACTCCCCCTCTCTCGGACCTCCCCGCCAGTGAAACAAGGTGGGTGAGATGCTCGTCATGACAGGCCAAGTACATAACATAAGCCGGAGCAGGTGTCAGCAACCCAACCAAGAAACCCGACGGAGAGTAATAAAGATGTGGGAGAGAATGTTCGAAACCGCTCGAATCGGAGCGAGTAAACGAAACATCAAAACAAACACAGCGCTGCCTGGGGCTGGTTCTGGGAGGGAGCGAATCTCTCCACCAGAGGAAGTCCCCAACTCGGAGAAAACGCCATCTAGCGTCACCCGCACAGTAAAGCAAGAGCTGGTGGGGGAAGGGGAGGTGGTGGGGTAGGGAAGAGAGTAGGCTACGAGAGTGAAAACAGGAGACAAGGGAAAATGATTCACCCGCTCAACTGCAAACACACGCCCAAGAATATAATAAAACTTGGTAGGGCGTGCCTACTCTAGGGAAGGGATGCGACCAAGACTCAACGCCCAACTCCTGACTAGGCAAAGCCTAAATGAATATCCGAACTAGGCCTAGCCTAGGCTAACGGAAGAAGTACGGGAAGGGTGGAGGAAGGTAAAACAGGGAGAGAAATTTTGTGCCGAGAACCAACCGGGACCGAAAAGAGGGGGGCAAAAAAGGCGACTAGCCTAGAGGAGACACATCCAATGAACTCTACTCCTTCGAAAAGAAGGGGGAGAACAAAGGGGCTCACTCTGCCACCCCCAAAATGACCACAGAGGAAACAGCAACAAAACTCCCTCGACCCGATGGACCACTCCACACCTAGCCTATAAGGGCGAGAGGACAGGAAGCAATACGAGCCTAATGTGATAGGCAAGGGAAAAAGACCCACACATATATAAAAACCATCACACAAAAAACATAAGAATAATTCTAAGAATAATTCTAAGAATAATGTGCTCATGCGAGGTGCGTAGCCTACCTCGGAGAAGCGGCTAGACCTAAGGCTGCCGCTACCTCGAAGTGGTAACAAAATAATAATATATATAAGAGCACCAACGCCAAGAATAATAATAAAATATAATCTTAATATTAATCTTAATATTAAGTTAATACCAACTAGGAACTCAGCCTGGGGGGAGACCTAAGCGGGGCACGACGGGAACCTAACAGGGACTCGTATAGGTCTATCGAAAATTTAATAAGACTCAAAAAAGGGGGCCACCGCAGGAAACCCGCCAGGAGGAGAACCGGGGGAACAGATAAAAATATAACGACAAGGAGACAACCCCGACAGAAAAAACTGAGGGGGTCGCCTCGCGGTCGACATGGCTGGTAGGGGACGCCGTGGCGTCATAACAAAGATCTCATAATTGTGAAAAAGGAGACAATTTCAGCCAAATAATATCGAAAAACCCCACAATAAGATGGTACTTAACTTGGAGATGGTAAAGCTGCTCAAGACATGTTGAAACAGATGAATAAATCCGAAAAAAGCACAAGCACAAAAATTCTGCTGAAGCAAGTCACGTGCTAGAAAATGGAATGAAGTAGGTGGCGCTGGTGTCGCTGGCCTGGCGGGCGTCAGTGTGTGGGGAGCTGTAACGGCTCACCGCTCTCTGCCGGGGGTTTTAACATAGGGATATCTTTCGAGTGTAGCTCCGTGGTTGTGATCCTTTCACTCACCCTTGGTTATACCGACGTCTTCCTTGGAGAAGACGCTCGATCTGGGGGTAGTAACCCCAGCATTCCTGAAAGCTCTTTTTTCTCTGGTATATCTAGCAATTTATACCTAGAAATTCGTGCATGAATGGAATTTCACCGGCTGACACGGGGCTGGACTCAGAAAATGAAAATGTAAATGAAAAGTTTTTTATTTACCTTTGGTAAATAAAAAGGAAAATGGTACGCAGCGAGCAGAGGACCAGTAACTATCTTAAATCGTGGTCGAACACTATATTTTAAATTGGCTGACCCTCTTCGATGTCCGTCTTATCCGATATACGGATTAACGGGGTCTGGTTTAACGAGGGTCGACTATAATAAGCTGTACATCTCATTATTTTAAAACTACAGTATTAAAGAAAATTAATATATCTTCTGTGAATGTTAAATGTGTTAGAGAAAGCCAGGCACACAGATATTGTCATGTTATGCCTCGTTGAGACCTATGGAGCCTGTTTTGCCTGTGTCTTCCTAAATGTTGGATGTTGCCATAGAGTACAACTGAGTTCTGTTTGGGTGATTACACAACACTGACATTATCAAGTACTGTAATGATATATGCATATGTCAACACAGGCAGCAGATTAAACATTAATTCAATTTGAATACTTAGTACAGGCAGTCCTTGGTTAACGGTGATCTGGTTTTGCGGCGCTTGTCTAGCGACGAAAATCGGCAATTTTCGGCACTGAAAATCGCTGATTCCCGCTTATTGGCGCTGATACATACCTAACAGAGGCGCCAATAACCAAAACTCGGCACCAATAAGCCCCGAGAATCACAGAAAAAGCACTGAAAATCGCTGATTTTCCATAATCAGCGGTTTCGGTTATCATCACACCCTCAGAACAGAACCCCCACCAATAACTGGAGACTGCCTGTACTATTTTGTAACCTGACTGTAAATCTTGATATCTGTTTGACTGATAACGTTGATATGTCAGAAGTGGCACTAACTCAGGGTGAAAATCTAGAGATAACCACAGAACATGAGTCAAAATATAATTTGATACCTCTATCAACCAGTTATCTGACAATACATTAACTATATGGTCAGTGATCTTCCAGTATGTTTTAATTTTTGAGGATTCTGTTTGTTTTGATTTGTATTTTGCAAACACTGCAGTACATGGGCGGTAAAATGCCCCTTTCTATTTTATTTGTACATTTATTTATTTTTGGTTTATTTAACATATTACATTACTATCAGTGAGTAACACATGCATTTGTTAGTACAGTCAGCAAATCAAAGGCAGTGTTTTCTGTTGTGACTCTGCCTGATGATGCTGAGATATAGGCAGGGATATTTGCTCAGAGTAAAATGCCAAGGTATTTACAAATGATGAATAATGTAATAATATCACTAGGTATGCATCTGAACCAGCTCATAATATGAAAATGCAATATTCCAAAACTATATGGTCAATCACAATAATAGAATATAACATTATGTTATATAAGTTAAGGAGTGCATAAGTTATATATAAATTTGTATTTTGCTAATATTTTGGAATGTATGCAGTAAAATATATGCAAATTCTGTATAATATATAAGTGTTGTTAATGAATAATAATGTATGTATTTGTCAATACATGCCATACTAGACTATATTTTTGCATGCCTTTGCAAACCTTTAAATTTGTTCACCTGGTGAGGTCAACATGTGAAAAGGGTACTTGCTAAAAGTAAAATACAAAGGGTAATCATAAAAGAACAACAAAAACCAGATAAAATCAACCTACACCACACAAAATTTTATCCAAAACCATAAAATACAGATTGGTGACACTCACAACTCAGTGTTCACCAGACTTCCCAAGAAGTACAACTATCCTTATTCAAGGAGAGTGGATACAGGAAAAAGAAGGTGTTCCTCCTATCCTTCATCCCCCAATACCATGCCAGCTGTGAAGAATAGACCTAAAGTACTGCATTTTTTTGTACACTGCTTCAATGTCCCGTAAGTAAAACATGGCAAACACTGACTTGCACCTCCAAAATGTTGTTTGCAAAATTGAAGAGAGAGACAGGTTACGTCTGAAAGCCAAAGATGTCACCACGGCTCTTATTCCATGAGCCTTTACTTTACACAAGGGTAGTAAATCATCTTGAACTCCCGAATGTGCTTCTGAAATCACGGATCTTAAAAAGAATGATAATGCATTCCTGGACAAAGGACGGCTGGGGTTTTTCAAAGAACACCAAAGATTAGGGGCTGATCCTCTAAGGTTTTTGGTTCTTTCAAGGTATACTCTCAAAGCTCTTACAGGACAGAGGACTTTCTCTTGATCAGATGGACCAAGTACTTCTGACAGGCTCTTGATTGAAAAGGAGCGAGGCCAAGGGTTAGCCAGGTCCTCATTCTTGGCAAAAAAATCCAAAATTAGCAAGTCTACAGCATTGCCTTGTGAGAAACCTATCCTTTTATCGATGGCATGAAGCTTGCTGGCTCTCTTGGCTGTAGCTAGTGCCATCAAGAATAATGTCTTCTTCGTCAGATTCCAAAGTGACAATGAATCCAAAGGTTCAAACGGTGACCCTGACAGCCAGTTCAGGACCACATCCAAGTTCCAAGCCACTCCTGAGGGTTTTGCTTGCTTACTATATTCAAATGTTTGATTAAATTGCTGATGTCTTGGTTTGAAGACAGGTCTACTCCTCTATGTTTGAATACTAAACTTAACATCACTCTGTAACCCTTGCTGGTAGATGTTGTGAGTCCTTTCGATGTTCTAAGATATAATAGAAAATCTGCGATTTGGGCTACAGATGTTTGAGAAGAGGAGATATTTTGCTCTCGGCACCACTTCTGGAAAACTGCCCACTTGGATTGGTGGACTGCCGAGGAAGATTGTCGCCTGCACTTAGGAATAACCTCTGCAGCCTTCCTTGAAAATCCTTTCGCTCTGACAAGCTCCCTGACAGTCTGAAGCCTGTCAGCGTGAGACTGGATAACCCTTGATGGAATCGGAGGAAGTGCGGTTGTTTGAGAAGACTTCTCTTCTGAGGAAGTAGCCTTGGGAAGTCCGTCAAAAGGCTCATCAGGCCAGGGAACCACTCGTGTGGCCAAAAGGGAGCGACTAAGGTCATCGACATGTTGTTGTGTGCACGGAACTTTTTTAACACTTCCCTCACCATGCTGAAGGGAGGGAAGGCATAAAGGTTGAGGTTCAACCAGTCCTGCAGCATGGCATCCATTGTCCAATGCTTGCGGGTCCTGAGTCGGGGAGCAATACAATGGAAGAAGATGGTTCCTTGACATCACAAACAGGTCTACTGACGGCTTTCCCCATAGCTTCCAGAGGTCAGTACACACCTGTGGACTGAGTGTCCATTCTGTCAGTAGAACCTGTTTGCCATGACTCAATTCATCCACACGGACGTTCATCCTGCCCTGAATGAAGCAGGTCACTAATTGGGGCTCATTGCTCCTTGCCCATAGAAGAAAATCCTTTGCTGCTTTGTAGAGCATAAAAGAATGGGTCCCTCCTTGATTCTTGATATAAGCCAGGGCGGTCATGCTGTCTGAATGAACTGCTACTGTCTTGTGGAAGGTTGGCATTGCAAAATGTTGAAGTGCTAGATGAATCGCTTTCAATTCCTTTACATTGATATGGAGGTTTCTTTCAGTAGGCAACCATGTTCCTGACACCTCCATATCGTTGAGAAGGACTCCCAACCCAGATCTGAAGCGTCTGAGAATAATGTTAGGTCGGGGTTCACTGGAGCCAGAGACCTTCCTGTTGTAAATGTCTTCCGCTAGCCACCACCAGAGGTCCTCTTTTATTTGGGGAGTGATGCTGAAAACGAACGAATCTGGGAACGACTTCCTTTTCCAATTGGCCTTGAGGTAAAATTGCAGTACTTTTGTATGTAGCCTGCCTAATGGAACGAACTTCTCTATGGAAGAAAGGGTTCCCAGAAGACTCATCCATGCGTTGGCTGAGCAGGAGTGGCGAGTTAAAGTCCCAGAATTTCCTGCGGTAATTTCGTATCCTCTGTTGGGACGGAAAAGCCTGAAAACTCAAGAGAGTCTATCACTATCCCTAAATATAGAATAGACTGAGTCGGGACTAGCTGTGACTTCTTGAAGTTTGTTAAAAGTACTTGAGTGAGACAAAGAGTTTTCTGTAGGTTCTCCGTGCACTGAGATCTCCAGGGGGAGCATAGGAGCCAATCGTCAAGGTACAGAGAGATGTTTATCCCCATAAGATGTAGCCAATTTGCTAGGGGAGCAAGTACCCTGGTAAACACTTGAGGGGCTGTGGAGAGTCCGAAGCAGAGTGCCCGAAACTGGAAGACTCTGTCCTGGAACACGAATCTCAGATACTTCCTGGAGTCCGGGTGAACTGGAATGTGGAAGTAAGCATCTTGCACGTCGATTGTAACCATCCAGTCTCCCTGATGGATGGCCGACAAAACCAACTGACTCGTCCCCATTTTGAACTTTGTTGTTTGAACGAAGAGGTTCAGGGCACTGACATCCAGGACAGGTCTCCATCCTCCCGATGACGTAGGAACCACAAAGAGGCGGTTGTAAAACCCCTCCGTGTTTACATCCTCGACTACTTCCACGGCTCTCTTTTCTAGTAGGGCTGACACTTCCCGAGATAGGGCTGACAACCTCTGAGTCTACCAAGTAGACTGTTAAGCTGATGGGAGAGGATTACTAAGGGAGGTTTCTCCCTGAAAGGGATAGCATACCCTTCTTTCAATACCTTCAGCACCCATGGCTCCACATTCTTTTTTCTATTCTGTCCAGAAATGGGAAAGTCTTGCTCCCACTGGAACATGGAGGATGTATGTCTCATTTTCGGGGAGTTGTCTTGTTAATGAGTTTTCTAGTTGGTCTGGAAGTTCGGAGGTTGGCTCTAGGTTGGGACTGGAAACGACCTCTAGAACCTCAAAAGAACTGTTGCTGCAAGGGTGAAGACGTTCTAGTAGCTGTGCTTGTAGTGGCTCGTGTGGAGAACTTAGTCCTTTTGGTGGACTGAGTGAGGAGGTCCTGAGTCAACTTCTTCTGCAGCTCCACTGAAACCCATTACAGGGTGTCCTGCAGGAACAGACTATTCTTGCCCAGGGGAGCAAAAAGAAGCAAAGAACGTTGCAATGGGGTGACTCCCTTTCCCGTGAACGAGCACCACAAATCTCGTTTCTTGAGGACTCCTGTTGTGAAGATGGTTGCTAGCTCTAGTGCTCAATCTCTTACGGCTCTATCAGCGCACCCCAGTACTCCCAGCTAGTCCGATGTACAGGGATGTACAGTCTTCTATTTTCTTGGCTAGGACCCCCACCATCCAATCCAGAAAACTAAAGATCTCAAAGACTTTAAAGATGTCTTTAAGCAGATGGTCTAATTCCGAGGCTGTGAAGAGAATTCTGGCTGACGAGAAAGCCGAGCGACAAGAAGCATCTATAATACTGGAGAAGTCCCCTTGAGAGGAGGCAGAAACTCCAAAGGACAGAGCTTCTCCAGTTGCATAAGACAGGTACTTCTGCCTTATCAAACGAGAGGGAGGTGAACAGAACACTGCCTTCCCGACTTCCCTCTTCTTTGCTAGCCAGGCATCCATGCGGCTGAAAGCTTTCTTCGACGACGAAGAGCAACACCACACGTGGCAGTCTGGCGGTACCTGGTGGTTGTTGCATTAAGTAGGCTGAACCCGGCGACAAAGGGACGACTGGAGAGAAGAACAACGGGTAACAGACCAGGAAAAACCTGAGCAGTGCCGAGGAATGAGAGGCAAGTTACTCCTCTTCTGCAGGTTCCTCAACGGACAAAGCGGGTGATCCTGGGGGTTCCACGGTGTCTTGCACTACCGGAGATGGCTTTTGAAGAAGGTTCAACACTTTATCAAGCCGAAGTTGAAGTGGCGCCAAAGAAGGATCTTGAGCAACAGACGGAAATTGTCTTGAGGCATCCCATACTGGAAGTTCTCCCTGTGGGGTCATGAAGAAATTAGAAGTGGGGTGGACTTCGAGAGAGGCTCCCACAGCGACTGGACCCACAGATGTTGGGCGCCCACTCGCTATCGAAGCAGACACTGACTCCTTGGAGACGGCTGCATTCTCCGCGGACACTTGGCGCCTCAAGGATGGGCGCTCGGCACCTGGCACTCGGCGATCTGACGTTCCCGCTCTGAGTGGTCAAACATGGGCTCTTCTAACTCGGAATCAGGGTGCCCACAAACAGGAAAGGCAGAAACTGCGAGCTCATGCAATGGGCACTCGGATGAAGTATGCTCATCCGATGGGCGCTCAGACATTGGGTGCTCTAGAGATGAAAGCTTGGACACCAAACGATCTTCGAGTTGGCGCTTACGCACACCACCAATGTGCACTGGGCGCTCATACTCTTGGCGCTGACAATCTGGACTGGCACACACTTGTTTGGGGTCGGAACACACTTTCACACCTGAATGGGAGCGGAAATCTCTTGCTGGCGACTCCCAAAAACTACAAGAAGGGAGAGGGCTATGTTCTCTCTCTCAAGCTTGCTTACGAGGCGGGGGCAAATCTGAATCCAGCAAAACGGTCACTGTATTTCTTCGATGAGGGACAATCTGAATCACTTGAAGACAGTGCATGCACATCCATTCGAATACCTTTCCAACAGCGTTCTTCTGCAGCCTGGGATTGGCGGACAACAGGCTCGGATGACGCAACAACTGCTTGTGGGCAAACCCCACCAACCTCCCTTGGACTGCCAGTTTGCTTCCTCCTAGGTTGGCAAGGGGAGTTTAGCAGGGACCTTGGTATAGGGGCATTGGTGGGACGAACAGCCGCCCCCTCCACTGACACTTCACTCAACACTGCACTATTAAATTTGTCCATTAGGACCTTCACAGAGTTCCCAATCTGGGAAACAGTATTGACAAGTAAATTAAGTTTTTGATCTACCCGTGCTATTAAGCTGGCAATGGCATTGGGTTCAGCAGAATGAGAGCTAGGTAATGGAGTGACAGGAAAGACAGGGGGACTGGAAATGGGAGAAAAAGCTGTCACAGGCATTGAAGGGATAGGCATAACATCAATACCAATTCCTGGAGAATGACCTATACCAGCGGAAGCCTTAGCTTCGGCCCTAGCTGTAGCTTTTCTAATTCAGTCACGCTGCAATTTGTCTAAGTGTGTCTGTAAAGTCTTCCATTTACCCTTCTCCCAGTCTTTACATTTGTCACAATTCAATTCTGGAGAACAAATTTGTTCCTTACAAGTAAAACAAATGGTATGTGAGTCCTATTTTGCAGAAGTGAGTAGTTTTGCAGCCTTTGCTGCAGTACCTAATGCTGGACAACCTAGAGTCAGACATAATGGGCAAAATTCCAATTAGACAAGTCACAATCGAAGAAAAAAATCCAAATTCTAGCTAAGCTAAATAGCTGAGCAAAGAGTACTTCACCAAAGACGATCTCCGACCATCTAGCAAAAACGAAACAAGAGCCGCTAATAACTGGTGTTCAGTTATTAACCGGCAGAAACAATTGAGCTCTTTAGCTACGTTGTACCTATTCTTAGTTAGTTCCTCGTTGGACTGGTCGGTGCCGTTCTCGGCTAGCACTCTGCAGGGCCTGCGTTCGAATCTCCGGCCGGCCAATGAAGAATTAGAGGAATTTATTTCTGGTGACAGAAATTCATTTCTTGCTTTAATGTGGTTCAGATTCCACAATAAGCTGTAGGTCCCATTGCTAGGTAACAAATTGGTTCTTAGCCACATAAAATAAGTCTAATCCTTCGGGCCAGCCCTAGGAGAGCTGTTAATCAGCTCAGTGGTCTGGTTAAACTAAGGTATACTTTTCCCTGATAGTGGGCGGGGCAGTATACCTACACCCAAAACAAAAGAGCGCTACCGCGAATTTCGAATTTTGAGCTGCTGCGTAAAGTAGAAACTATAGCTATGTAATTATTTGGTTAAGTTACTTATACAGAATTTTATTTTGAACATAAAAATTCAAGGGGCTGATGTCCAAGACAGGTCTCCAACCTCCCAATGACTTTGGGACGATGAACAGGCGGTTGTAAAACCCTGGCGTGCTTACATCCAAGACTATCTCTATGGCCTTCTTGCTGAGCAGAGACGAGACTTCCTGTGAGAGGGCCAAATAACTCTCCGAGCCTAAAGAATAGGCTGCCAAGTTGATGGGAGAGGACACTAAGGCAGGCTTCTCACTGAAGTCTGGCCCCCACTGGTACATGGAGGACAGTATCCTCACTTGCAAGAGGAAGGCTTGACTGATGACTTCTTGATTAGTCAGACTGACCTAGGATATGCTCGACAAGGGCTGGAACTTGCCTCTACTGCCCTGATATTTCTGTTGCTGTAGTGGCGAGATCGTTCTTTGCACAAAAGAAGTAGAAGAAACACGTCCTGACCCCTTCGGGCATTTGGCGGATTAACCCTTAAACGCCGAGCCTCTATTTACAAAAACGTCTCCCATATGCCGGCGGCGTTCAGTGAGTTAGCGCCGAAGCGGGAAAAAAGTTTTTAAAAAAAATCACAGCATGCTTAGTTTTTAAGATTAAGAGTTCATTTCTGGCTCCTTTTTTTGTCATTGCCTGAAGTTTAATATGCAACCATCAGAAATGAAAAAAAATATCATTATCATATATAAATATTGGAATATATGACCGAAAAAAAAACTCTTATATAATTGTATACAAATCGTGCTGTAAGCACAATGGTTAAAGCTAATGAGTTAATTATTTTTAGTTGTATTGTACACTAAATTGTGATGATTTTGGTATATAACAAATTGTAAAACGATCAAAGAAATACAGAGAAAATATTATCACAAAATGATGCATGAATTAAATGTAACGGACGTAAAAAAATGTTTTTTCAAAAATTCACCATAAATCGAAATATTGTGCTAGAGACTTCCCGTTTGTTGAAAAATGAAGCTAATTGATTGAATATTACTAGACTGTACGTGTTTTAGCTTAACATTGCAGTTTTCGACCATTTCGGTCGAGTTAAAGTTGACCGAAAGTTGAATTTTTTCTATTTATCGTGATTTATATGAAAATATTTCAAAACTGATAAAAGCTACAACCATGAGTTATTTTCTGTTGTATTGTACATGAAATTGCACACATTTTCATATATAAACTTTATGTAACGACTAATATAAAACGGTGCAAATATTACGACAAACGAGACGAAAGAATTTCTGAGATGTTCGGCCGAAGTTACTGCGCAGAGAGCGTGAAAATGTTTTTTTCAAAAATTCACCATAAATCGAAATATTGTGCTAGAGACTTCCAATTTATTGCAAAATGAAGGTAAACAATTACTAGAGTGTAAGAGTTTTAGCTTACAATTGCATTTTTTTACCATTTTGGTCGAGTTAAAGTTGACCGAAGGTTGAAATTTTGGCAGTTATCGTGATTTATATGAAAATATTTCAAAACTGATAAAAGCTACAACCATGAGTTATTTTCTGTTGTATTCTACATGAAACTGCGCACATTTCCATATATAAAACTTTATGTAACGACTAATATAAAACAGTGCAAACATTACGACAACGTGATGAAAGAATTTCTGTGCGCGGACGTAAGGAAAAAGTTTTTTCAAAATTCACCATAAATCGAAATATTGTGCTAGAGACTTCCAATTGGTTGCAAAATGAAGGTAAATTATTGAATATTACTAGAATGTAAGAGTTTTAGCTTACAATTGCATTTTTTGAACATTTCGGTTGAGTCAAAGTTGACCGAAGGTTGAAATTTTGGCAGTTATCGTGATTTATATGAAAATATTTCAAAACTGGTAAAAGCTACAACCATGAGTTATTTTCTGTTGTATTGTACATGAAATTGCACACATTTTCATATATAAAACTTTATGTAACTGCTAATATAGAACAGTGCAAAAATTACGACAAAATGACGAAAGAATTTCTGAAATTTTCGGCTGAGTTACCGTGCGGGCGTAAGAAAAGTTTTTTTCAAAAATTCACCATAAATCGGAATATTGTGCTAGAGACTTCCAATTTGTTGCAAAATGAAGGTACATGATTGAATATTACTAGAATGTAAGAGTTTTAGCTTACAATTGCGTTTTTCGACCATTTCAGTTGAGTCAAAGTTGACCGAAGGTTGAAATTTTTGTTGTAGTCGACGTCACGGTCGTCCCACTTGGCACCCAACAGACAATTTTAGTTGACGTATGATACGTCCAGTAGGCGTTTAAGGGTTAAGCCAGCACGTCTTGTATAGACTTCTTTTGCAACTCTGTTGCAAAAATTGCATGGGGGAAGAGACTATAGTGATCCAAAGGAGCAAAAAGAAGCGCAGACCTCTGGGAAGGGGTGACCCCTTTGGCAGTGAACGAACACCACTGTTCTTGCTTCTTAAGTACTCCCACTGCAAATAAGGCCGCCAGCTCCTGGGATCCATCCCTGATTACCTTATTTGTGCATGAGAGTACTCCCAGCCAGTCTGTTGCGAAATTATCTTGGAGAGTGGTGCAATCTTCTATCTTCTTCGCTAAAGTGCCCACAGTCCAATCTAAAAAACTTAAGATCTCAAAGACCTTGAAGATGTCCTTCGTCAAATGGTCGAGTTCCGATGACGCGAACAAGATCTTGGATGAAGAGAATGCAGATTTCAGTGACGAGTCAATCAAGCTGAAGAAGGCCCCTTGGGAGGAGGCATAAATTCCCAAAGAAGGAGCTTCCTCAGTAACATAGGACACATACCTCATCTTCGACAGACACGAAGGAGGGGTGCAAAATACCGCCTTGCTCAGATCCCTCTTGCCTGTAAGCCACCACTTAATGCCTGACAGGGCTTTGTTCGACGATCAAGATAAAACCATCTTGGGAGGCTTGGAAGCTTCCATAGGCTGTCTCATAATAAATGCCAAACTCGGCAAAGACGAAGTCGTTGGTGAAAAGAAATCTGGGAAGCAAAACAAAAAATGCCTCTAAAGACATGCTTAGGTTGAAGAAGGCTGATCCTGTTCGATGTCTTCTTCTTCGGACAAAATGGGCGAAAGAGCCAGATACACGGGCTCATGAGACACTGTCGGTTTTTGTAAAAGGTCGAAGGATACTGTCTAAGCGTTGCTGAATCGGTTCCAGGGATGGATCCTGAACCGAATGAAATGCGGAGCATGGCGCTGGATGCCTGGAAGATGCTGGCGCCAGCTTGGAAGGGGACTGGGCACACACTGATGATCGTGCATGCACTACATGTTTATTCAATCCCGCAGGAACTTCAGATCCCTTGGATCCCAATTACACGCTTGGATCCCTTTGGGCGCTCGGAGTACACTGCAGACACAGATCACTGGGATAGCACTGGGCACTCGGATCCTGATGCATGATCTGTGGTTTTCTTGCGAACCCATTTGGGCGTCGCACAATGGTGCTCTGACACTGACACTGCGGGCAAAGCATTACAGTAAACTTCCCGTATTTGCGGTCTCACTATTCGCGGACTCACGTATTCACGGATTTCTTTGTGGACTGTATCTACCCATTATTCGCGGAAAATTCACCCATTCGTGGTACTTTTCACTGAGAAATATTCATTAATTACTGTATTTTCATATTTTCATGACTGAATGCACTTTTTGTGATGAAATTATTATAGTGCTCAGGTATAAGCACTTTTAGAGGGCTTTTTTGTTTAAACTATCAAAATAGGCAGTTCTAAGCATTTTTAAAGGGGTTCCAAGTATTTGTGGATTGAGCTATTCGCCAGGGGGGGGGGGGTATGGTACACATCCCCCGTGAATACGGGGGGGTTTACTATACTAGGATCATCCCAAAAACTACACAATGGTTTGGGACTCGTTCCCAATCTCTGGTCCGCTTGTACGGGATCAGGAATTCGCACTCAGCTGCGGATACTGGCCTTTTCAATGGCCTAGATGCACTCTTAAAGCACCAACTGTGCTTCTTACTTGCATTACACTTGGATTCGTTGGATCCCGAATCTGAATCACTCGAAGAAAGGGCATGAACTCCAAGATGGACACCTTTCCAGCGACTGTCCACCGAGTCCTGGGATCCTTGTACAACAGGCTCTGTTGAGGGGGAGACTATCCGTGGGCAAACCCCACTGACCTCCCTTGGACTTATGGTTTGCCTCCTCCCAGGTTTAGGGGAGTTTGACAGGGACCTTCGTCAAGGAGCGTCTGTGGGATGGGTAACCACCTCCTCCACTGACACAACACTTGCACTGTGATCACTGTCACTAAATTTATCCATAAGGCCCCTCACTGAAGCCCCTATTTGAGCTACAGTGTTAACTAAGAGACTGAATTTCTGGTCTATTCTGGCTTCCAGACTGGTAATGGCATCGAGTTCAGAAAGTTGGGAGTTGGGTGACGGAGTTACAGGTAAAGTCGGAGGACTGGTGACAGAGGAAAAGGCAGTTACAGAAGTCAAAAGGGTAGGTAACACAGGAGAACCCTGACTAACTGAACTTTTAGCTTCGGCTTTAGCAGCCACCCTTCTTTGTCTATTTTTCTCAAGTTTATCTAAACTAGTCAAGTTTTCCATTTCCCCTGATCCCACTCTCTGCACTCGTTACAAGTCAAGTCGGAAGAGCAAATTTGTCCTTTACAGTGAAAACAAATGATATGGGAGTCATATTTTGTCAATCATCTGGAAACAAGTTTCTGAGCCATGAATGATTGTAATGTTTTAATAAGTATGATTTTGTCAAAGGTGCTAGGTGGCAAATCACTTCAAAGCAAATATCATCACCTCCAGGAGCAGATTTATTGCTGTTCAAGAGAGCATATTCCAACTCTTCCATACTGAATTTATTATAATATATACAGGCGGTCCCCGGTTTACGACGGGGGTTCCGTTCTTGCGCCGAGTCAGAACCCGAAAATCGTCGTAAACCGGAAAATCGTCGAAAATCGTCAAAAATCATAAGAAAACCTTACTTTTAATGCTCTGGGTGCATTGAAAACAACGTAAACTGCATTATTATTGAGTTTTACATAAAAAAAAACCTTCAAATTATGATTATTCTGCCGTTTTGGGGCCAAATTTCTTCCGTCGGATCGGCGTACGACGCGTCGTAACCCCGGAACATGCGTCGTAAGCCGGGAAATAATTTCTGATGAATATATTTGAAAAGCGTCGTTACCTCGGAACGTCGTAAGCCGGAACTGTCGTAAACCGGGGACTGCCTGTATCTTCCTTTGTCTCAAAATGAAGTATTATAGATTCTGCTTTCTTCTTTATTTTTTTTAAATGTTTGTCCAAATTTTGGTCACTGCTTATTTTGGCAAAACTTTCCCCAAGTAAGTTACTAATTTCGAAGGGATCTAAAATTTTTTTGCCATTATCTAATATAGCTTGTCTGGGTGGTTTAATATTTGTTCCACTCATTTTTCCAAATTTTTCCCATACTTTTTAAACTGACGTTTCACTTGTTTTCAAACTGACGTTTCACTTGTTATTTCTGATACATATGACCTCCAAGATATTACTTACCTTTTATGACTTCCTTTCTAAATTTAGCTGATATTTTATTATATAAAGGTTTTAATGAATCTATTTCTAATAATGTAATTGTAATTTTTAATATGTTTTTGTCTAGGAATTTTATTGAACCTTCCGTTTAGAGTACCCCTCTTGCTAGAGTGTTTTTATCCTACTAATTCAGACAGATCATCTGACCACAAGGGAACTTTATGTTTTTATTATGAGGTTTTGAATGCGGGATAGCTTTGTGTGCTGCCTTTTTAATGAAGGATAGAAAGAATTCATTTGTTTCATTATGATTTTTCAAAGAATCATATGGCGGAATATTTCTGGTATACACGTTAAATATTTCCCAATCTGCTTTTAGAATGTTATACGGTCAACCAGTGCTATTTGCGGACTCACAATTCATAGACTCAGTGATTCGCGGAATTTTTCTACGGAACCTATCTATAAATTATTTGCGGTAAACTCGCCCATTCATGGATTTTTCTGTGGAACATATCTATACAGTAAATTATTTGCAGGAAACTTGCTATCTACAGATTTTTTTTTTTTTGTAGAGCAATAGTCTGTATTTTTTTATTATTTACTGTAATAAAATTAAACAATAATGTATAGTACACTCCCACTTTTACACACTTCACTTTGTTGCAGATTTTTCTTGAACGTATCTTTCAATTTTACTTGGCAACTTTCATCAATTCAAGAATGTTTTCACAGAGCAATACTGAATTCACTAATTGCTGTATTTTCATTTTATTTTCATGAATAAATACATTTTTATGATAAAATATTATTTACTAATTTTCAAACATTAGTATTAAGGTAGACACAGCAAAACATCTACAAAATTTTTAATACAAATTAAATAAATCTGTCTTACAGAAAGTTTGACCACAAATCTCTCCCTCTCTCACTGAGATAGGAAAGAGACTGATTTTTATGCATTTATGTTTATTTGTTTTGTACGGTATAGTTTTATAGATAAACATGATGTTACTTTGTCACTCATTTTTATAATGATTCACTAATTATTTTCATTTCATTTTCCTGTCTACTTTTATTGAAATGCAAAAACTATAATTATAGCATAGAAAATATGAAAAAACGAATGACAAAGTAACATCACGTTTATCTATGCAGTAAACACCCTTATTCGCTGGGGATGCATACCGCATCCCGCCCCCCATGAACAGCTAAAATCTGTGAATACTTGAAACCCCTCTAAAAACACTTAGAACTGCCTCTTTTGATAGTATAAAAGTGCATTTAGTCATGAAAATGATACGAAAATACAGTAATTAGTGAATATTTCTCAGTGAAAAATACCGCGAATTAGTGAACTTTCCGCGAATAATAGATATGTACGTTCCACAGAGAAATCCGCAAATACATCAGTCCGGGAGTAGTGAGGCCGCGAAAACTGGGGGTTTACTGTACTGTAAAACTATACTGTACAAAACAAATAAACATACATGCATAAAAAATCAATCTTTCTCTTATCTCGAAGAGAGAGAGAGAGAGAGACACACACACACAAAAATACATATGCACATTAAAAATATTTAATACACTAGTGACAGTAATTGTTTTTACCAATATAAAAGGAAAACAACTTCAATACTATGAGAGAAAACAGCTATGCTTACTTATACAGTGATAACTTGATTAGTGGTCAAACTTTATGTAAGACAAATTTATTTAATTTGTATTAAGGATTTAATTTGTACTAAACATTTTATAGATATTTTGCTGTATTTACATTAATATTACTATTTGAAAATTAGTAAATCCCTGTTATATGCATTTTAGGGGTGTATATACTTAAGTAACAGTTGTATGGGGGTAATCTAGGATGACGTTGGATGTCTTGGGGTGATGGTTTGGGGTGTATTTTTGCTTGAAATATTAAGTTGTTTTAGTATGATAATTTAAGGTATACTTTTGTTTTAACTATTAAATTTGGCAGTGAACTATTAAAATAGGCAGTTACTGTATAAGCATTAAGGGGTACAGGATATTTGGCAGTTATAAGCACTAATAAGCATTTTCAGAGGGGATTCTGCTGCCCAACTTTCTTCTTTCCAAGGGCCCAGTCATCACCTGGTTCAGCCTTCATGATAAGACAGCCAGTAGAGGCCTCCAGGCTACCGAAGATGGTCCTCTCCTCATCCTCTAGGAAGGCTTTAGTGGGCATTGATGGTTAGCGGAGAAGAGGGAGCTTGGCAAGGCGGTTTTCAGCGTGTTTCCCTCCTGCCTGTCGCCAAGGAGGTACTTGTCCTACTCCACTGGGGAAGCTCCTCTTCTGGGAGTTTCTGCCTCCTCCCAGGGGGACTTCCCCGGCCTTGTTGACTCTGTGTGGAGATTGGCTTTTAACTCCGATAAGATCATGTTCACATCCTCGGAGCTAGACCGTTTCATGAGAGACGTCTTTAAAGTCTTTGAAAGTATTCAGCTTCTTGGACTGGATAGTTGGGGCATTAGCCAAGAAAATGGAAGAGAACATGGCTGCAGATTGGTTGGGAGTATTCTCGTGCGGATAAGGACATCCGCTCCCAGGAGCTGGCTACCTTATTCTCCATGAGAGTCCTTAAGAAAAGGGAACTGTGGTGCACCTTTACCATTCTTTGTATTTCATATCTCTCTATCTCTCTCTCTCTCTCTCTGAGATAGATTTTTTATGCATATGTAACATATATATTCATTTATTTTTTATGCATATGTAACATGTATATTTATTTGTTTTGTATGACCTAGTTTTATAGATAAACGTGATGTTACTTTGTCATTAATTTTTTTCATATTTTTCATGCTATTATTACATTTATGCATTTCTATCGTAAATTATGTATAATTTTAAAAGAAAACATATCGATTCCCAGTCTTCTCCAAAGCTCAGAGCAAGGGGGGAGGGTGTAATCTAACTGTCAATTTATCTTGACATATTGACCACAAAGGGTAGAAAATGTTGCCCACTTGGTGGTCAACGAAGAATACTGAAAAATCACTCTCCCCCTCTCTTTCACGCCAAAGTAAGTATACCTTAGTTTTACCAGACCACTGAGCTGATTAACAGCTCTCCTAGGGCTGGCCCGAAGGATTAGACTTATTTTACGTGGCTAAGAACCAATTGGTTACTTAGCAACGGGACCTACAGCTTATTGTGGAATCCGAACCACATTATAGCGAGAAATGAATTTCTATCACCAGAAATAAATTCCTCTAACTCTTCATCAGCCGGCCGCAGGAATTGAACTCCGGCCCACCGAATGGCAGTCTGAAGCTCAACCGAGTCGGCCAACAAAGGATACTCAGAATGTGAGAGATGGATAGATAGATAGATAGAAAGGGAGAGTGGTTGATAGAGAGATATACTCTCTCTATCCCTCTCTCTGTTAATGGCTGGAAGGGTAAGAAGTATGTATGTTTATATTTTTAAGGGTAAAAAAATGTTTATGACGACTTTGAAATGATATTAATATCATATCAAAGATTAATACAGTAATAGGATAATAGTTTAAGGTACAATTGATGTAGGATGCTAGTTTAAGGTAAACATTTGGTAATCTGAACTTTCAAGATAGGCAGTTACAAGTGTTTTTAGAGGAGGGGGGTGTTAACTATTCGCAGGGGTTGTGGTATGCATCCCCCACGAATACGGGGGGTTTACTGTATAGGTCCCAATGTTCTGTTGAATCCACAGTAGAGAAACAGGTGTAAAAGAGCGTACTCTCCCTGCAGTGGATCCCTAAGGTTCCCCTCCCCATCTTGTCAAGGGGTTGGGATCATGGGGGATGATGATCACAACAAGCTTTAGTAAGCCTACCCTTGCAGCCCTACTCGCTACAGTAGCAAATACTAGGACTAACAGAATTAGACATAATTCTAAGTAATTTACTGAAAAACAATCAAAACTGCAAAAATAAAGTGCTTATAGCCTGAGCAGAACCAAAACAAAGCAATTATACTTCACTGAGTACGAAATAAACAACGGTAAAATCTAAAAAACCTGAAGCAAATGGCACTATGTTTACACTACGACCGGCAGAAACAAATTGAATCATGGCTGCCATATTGCTCCTGTTTTTCCCAATAGTGGGCAGGGCTGGCACTGCTAAATTAAAAAAGTTGCCAAGCAAGTGTGGATAAGTTAGCTATGTATTACTTGGTAAGTTACTTATATGAAATCGTCTTTTCCAAGTTCACATGAGTCCCATAATTGAAGGGATGGGTTACAATAAATGATGACAATTCTGCTGCTGCTGCTGCTATTCTGGTGCTCCATTCTTGGTAAAGACTTGAAGAGCAGCTGCTAAACTGGAACAGGGAATACCTTTCCTAACCATACAAAGCATATGTATTTCCTCAATGATGGCTGGACAAAAATGTGAAAGTATGAGCCCCGTGATGCTTAAAGGTACTCCTCTCTGAAGAACTGCCACACCAACTCCACTGTCTTTGTGCTGAAAGGGATTTACAGAAGAAACTCATTCAGTGGACTGAAATAAATTATCAGCCACCATCTTCCTGTTGCCTTTAGTATAGAACCCAGGTGATCCATCCCACACCACCTCTATTTCCTGCTTCTGAAAGGAGTTCACATGATTGCTTCATTTGAGAAAAGTTTCTGTACGTCATAAACATCATACTATCCAGAAGCAACTACAAGCTCACTACAGTGTTATTACCATGCTTTCAAAAAATACTGACATAAATCAACATCACTGGCACAGTCTACAACACAATGGGTCAGGACTTTTCTCCAACTAGTTTTTTAGATAAAAACACATTGATGATACACATAAAAAGAGTTAACAACAATTACAGTCACCAATCAAAACTATCAAATAACAGATTAAAAGGGATAAAAATGATAGGAAGAGTGAAAGCCATAATGTTTATGCTTACCTCCTTAAACCATTTGTGGATGCTATTCCATGGATCATGAAGTAATGCATTGCTGACTTCACTTGAAGGTGTTGAAGTTAAAATCAAAACACCAATCTCTCTTCGGCTCCCCTGTGGTGTCTTGAGCTGATGTGCTGCCTGGATGAAGAAATAATTTACCTAAGTTTTTTTTATTTCTAACTGAATACCCCCAGATTCAAATTCAAATTACACATCATCATCATATCTACACTTTTAAAACAGGCTTTCAATGTAAGGAGTTAAACATCCAAATTAAGTATCAAAGCTAATCAGTAGTTATGTTAACAATAATCAAAATACAAACATTCTATTTACAATAGTTTCGATGTATGCACCTTGATAAAAATGACTGATTTTTTTAGAAACTTATTGTATGGATACCAAAATGCTGTATAAATACTTTACAATATTAGACTTACTGTTGAATTTATTCGAAAATTCAAAGGAACTCAATTACTAATGTATACAGAGAGGGGCTGCCCAACTGAGATCGATCACTCTCTCCATTTCCTGAGTCCAAAGTTCTCCATGTAAGGCAATACAAATTTTATATAAGGTGCAGTGAATTAGTGAGGAAAGAAGAGATAATCTTGTAAAGCAACAGCTACCATAAAAGATATGTTTAACATTTAAATGGTGTTCATATAATGTAAAGAAAAACTATACTTTTCAAGTATAAGTAACTATAAAAGTGAAATTTAAATACAGAATACTCATATTTAGTCAGGTTTAAAAGACTGATAATGTTTCATCAATTTTAGCATTTGTGTGGTTAAAACTTTAAATACTAGGGTCCAGAAGTTGACATTTCTGGTACAGCATGCTGTGGGTGTCTTCATGTTATTAGCACCATACATTATGTATATGAAGTGTCTTCATGTTATTAGCACCATACATTATGCATATGAAAATAAGTGTTTCCATCCACACACATCTGGTAGACATTAATGAAAAACAAAAGGGAACTGACACTCATCACTGGATCAAAATACCAAGGCTGATATTGCAGAACCATGGCCACCAAACAGAGAAAGGTCAAGTAGATCTGATGTTGTGCCATCCTGACGTGGGCAAAAGTGGACCCACAACTCTAGGTTGAAGTAGGTTAGTAATCCTTTAATTAACCACATACGCACTACTGTATCAGCAGCTCCACATATCCACATGCAACACAGCCCCCAAAAATATACACTAATATAAAATAAATAAAAATCGATAAAAAGCCTTTCATATGGCTGGCAATGATCCACCAGCAGAAAAACGTGATTGGAAAACTAATAAGTTATATAGCACACTGAGAAATGGGTTCTGTGGAGGTGGTAGGCATCACAATGCTGTCCATTTGCTTGCCTTTCTCTTTCTCTCTCTGTGCTATTCTTAATAAAAATGTTATTTTAATGATAAATTTAAGTTTCATATATACTTACCAAGTAATTACATAGCTCAACCACAGCATCCTAAAAATTAAAAATTCGCGGTAGCACTTCAATTGTTTTGTGTAGGTGACAAACGCCGCCCACTTTTGGGGAAGAAAAGGAACAACATAGCAAAGAGCTCAATTCGTTTGTGCCCTGACGTCCATGCGAGGGGAGGAGGGAGAGCTCTGATTCTACAATTACTTGGTAAGTATATACAAAATTGAATTTCATCATGGAAATAACAATTTCATATAAGTAACTTACCAAGTAATAATATAGCCGAATCCAAATTGACAGGAGGTGGGATACATGGACATATTCTACTCCAAAACATTAAGGAAAGTAATGATTTTGAAATAGAAAAGTTGCTAGCATTGATACAATGCTTGCTGTTTCCTTACCTGGTAAGAGAGCTACTGCAGGTGGATACTGTCTCTGGTCAGTGCTCAACTTAACCCGTAGTAGTGTGGCGGTATAGCCATGGGTCATCCCTACTTTGGTGGGAACTTTGCAGCGAAGGAAGGTTTCCAATGACTAGAAAAGCTTAAAAAGATGCCCTTGCCCAGGGCATAGAACCAGAATAAAAACCAGACAATGCTGTTACCTACACTGCAATACAAAACCACACCCATATAGAGGGATGAATAAATTTGTTTTTATTTAGCATTTCCCAACGTTTTGAGAGAGAGAGAGAGAGAGAGAGAGAGAGAGAGAGAGAGAGAGAGAGAGAGAGAGAGAGAGAGAGAGAGAGAGAGAGAGAGTGTGTGTGTGTGTGTGTGAGTGTGTGTGTGTGTGTGTGAAGTGTGGATGAAGAGGGATGAGGTCGTTAGTTTGTTTACGGCGCTGTCTGTCTGTGGAATATGTGTGTGAGGATTTTTCGGTTTTGAAGGCAGTATTTTTGAGTCTTGAGTCAGAGCGAGTGCTGGTCTGTCGTTTGGTTTGGACAGTTTTTTTTGTGCTGATGCAAAGTTGTTGTTTTTCCTTGTTAGTGTGCTGTTCTTGTTGCTGTATGTTCGTGAGTCGTGTGTTTTTCTGTTTTGGTTTGGTTTGTGTGGTTCTGTGTGCTGTGTTGGCTACCGTGGACGCCTTACTCCATCTTCCAGCAACCGAGGACCAGGTGAGTGTCGTGTACTGTTTTTTTGTTTTGAAATTCCACCACATAATATTTGGCGCCCAACGGGGCTGCTGGTATTGCAGCTGCAATTGAGGTTGGTGGCTGCAGTGTGACTGAAGAGAAGGATGGAAGAGGAACTGGTGAGGTTGCGAGAGGAGAATACGTGGTTGAGGGGTGAGAATGAGAGATTGAGGAGTCAGTTGGAGGAGATGGGGGGAATGCTAAGAAGTGCAAAAGAAGAAATGAAAGGGGAGATGAAAGAGTCAGAAGAGAGAATGGAAGAGAGGGGTGGATAAAAGTTGGAGGGAATGATGAAAAGTGTGGAAGAAATGATGAAAGGTATGTTCAAGGGTGTTTTTGGAGAAGGGGCTGTTGGAGGCAGGTTCTCTGGAACATGTGAAGGGGCAAGAGAGAAAGAAAAGGAGGAAGAAGTGAATGGAAGTGTGAGTGATGAAAGTGATATGGGAATAGGAAGTAAGAAACGAGGGAATGAGAGGCAGGGTAAGGAAGAGGGAATGAAAAGCAAGAGAAGGAACAGAGGGAAAGTAAGGATAAGTCAGGGGAAGAAAAAGGGAAGAAGGAAAGGAAAGGAAACTGGTAAGAAGGGTAAGGAAGTGGGAAAGGCAGGAAAGAAGGGAGAGGGTGAAGGCAGTAGTGATAGTGAGGTGGACGGAGGTGAGTGGATAAAAGTGGATAAAAAGAGGGGGAAGAAGAGTGTAATGAGTAAGATGAATGTAAGTGCAGAAGTGGACTCTTTGTATTCGGAAGAGGGTATGAAAGGACAGAGCGAAAGTAGCGAAAGTGAGAGTGAAAGTGAGAAAGAAGTGAGAAAGGCTATGTATGTGAGGGAGGTACCCTGTGTGAAAAGTATAATGAGTATGGAAGTAGGGATGTGCATGATTTCTTTAGGGAGTATGAAAGGTTTGTCAGGATAAGTATGGGGAAAGTAAGAGAGTGTGGGCATGAGAATTAGGAGAATATTTGACTGGGTTTTTGCTTGATATGTATAGGGTTATTATGAGTGTGGGGGATGTTGAGTATGACAAGGTGAAAGCTAGACTAGTTGAGCAAGCGAGGCGTATGAAAGCGAGTGTTAAGTATAAGAGGAAGAATGAATTTGATGAGGCAAGAATGAAAGCTGGGAAACCTTGTCACTATATGCTTGTAGGCTGGAGACGTTGGCAAGGAAGAAGTTTGGGGATGATGGGATAGATGAATGTAAGGAGTTAGTACGGAAGTTGTTAGGACAGTGCCAGATGGAGTTAGAGAATTTGTGAACTTGAAGGAAGGAGAAGAAAAGATGGACGAATGAAAGGTTGACTTGGGGAGAAATTTTGGAAATTGTAGAAGATTATGAGCTTGACAGGGTTATAAAAGAGAGCAGAAGTGTAAGTGTAAGGGCTGGGGTAGATGAGAGAGTGCCAGAGTTTGGAAGCTTTAGGGATGCAGTGTTGAGGCCCAATGAGAATGGCCTATAGTATAATAGATAGGAGTGTAAGAGCAAGTAATGTGGAGGTGCCAGTGAGGATGAATGATGGGTTTGTAAGGGAACAAACGGGTTGGACGGGTTAGGGATAGTAGTGTACAAAGGGGAAGGTCGATGAGTGGAAGTCGAGCGAAGTGTTTTAGATGTGGAAAGGAAGGACATACAAAGAATGAGTGTAGGTGGGCTTTAGGAGCGTGTTTCGGTGTGGGCAACCGGGACATTTGGTAAGGGAGTGTCACGAAAGATAGGGGTTAAATGCTACAGGTGCGGACAGGTGGGTCATATTGCTAATGGTTGTAGGGGTACCCGAATGAATGTAATATGTGGCAACTGTGGTAAGAATGGGCATTATGCGAGAATGTGTTCAGAACCGAGAGCGAAGTGTGACGAATGTGGAATGGAAGGGCATGTATCAAGTGTGTGTAGACGAAAGAGGGTGACTGTGACAGCGAATTGGGAAACTGAGTGTGAAGGGGGTTCAAATGGTGGATCCTCCAGGATGCAAGCGGTGCGTGTGATGATGCATGCGTGAGGGGTTGTTGCATGAGGGAGGTTTGCTGGAAAGACTGACGAGTGCATGAGTGTGCAAGTGTGTTGTAAGGGAGTAAGATTGATTGCCTTAGTAGATACCGGGTGTAGTATGAATGTCATATTTAAGAATGGATGTGAGAAATTGAGGAATACGTGTGAGATTAGGAACTGTCAGGGGGAAGTAAGAGGGATTGGAAATTTACGGGTGGCAGTGGTTGGAAGAGTGTGTGAACGGTTAGAAATTGGGGGTGTAGTGATGGATGAAAGTGATTTTTGTGTGATTGAGAGTACGAATGATAAATATGATATTTTATTGGGATGTGAGTTTTTGAAAAAATGCGGGATGGTGGTCCGTCCTAGTATGAATGTAATTGAATTACGTATGAAAGGGGATGTGCTTGGGGATTTGTATTTGGGGAAGGATGGTAGGGTTGAGCAAAAATTGTGGAAGAGAGTGCCTGTAATTGCGACAGAGAGGGTAAAAGTGCCACATGAGATTGGAGAAGTTGTGAGTGTGAAAGTGGCATGGCCGGATAGCCTCCGGATAGCCAACAATGATAGGTGTGAGTATGTGGTTGAGGGAATAGACATAAATAAATTAGTCAGGGCAAATGTGTGTGTATATGATGGGGTTTTGAACATGGGAGATCCGAGGGTATATATAACGTCATTGCCGAGTGTCAGGAAGAAGCGAGTCCGAGGAATATGTGAGGGAGATTATGCGTGGGAATATTACGTCGTTGGTGAATGTGGATGATGAGAGTGCGTGAAGGTACGGCAGGTGATGACAGGTGATTTGAAAGGAGCTAATGATTGGATGTATGAGGAGTTGAAAGAAAGAGTAAAGGTAGATGAAAATGTAAGTGATAACGTAAGAGAACGATTGAGGAGAATGTTGTGGGCTAGGCAGGGGCATTGAGTCGTGGTGACGAGGATTTTGGGGATCAAGCTTCCGAATTTAAAATAGTTCTGGAAGACGACACCCCATATATCAGCGTCCCCGACATTTTTCTCCGTCTATCAATCGTGAGATAGAGGAGCAGTGTGAGGAGCTTGAGAGGGTGGGAGTGATTGAAAGGAGAACGAGCGCCTGGAATAGCCCCATTGTACCGGGTACGTAAGCCAGATGGAAGTTTGCGAATGTGTGTGGATTATCGGAAGGTGAATGAAGTAACTGTGAAAGAGCGATTCCCGATGAATGTGGTGTCTGATTGTGTATACAAGATGAATGGAATTAAAGTGTTTACAAAATTAGATCTGGTAAGGGGCTATTACCAGATGCCTCTGGAGGAGGAGCAGGCATATTACGGCCTTTTCTAGTGGTTCCTGCCACTACCAGTTCCGAAGATTGTTTGGACTGGCTAATGCGCCTGCTGCCTTCCAAAGGGCAATGAATGTGGTTCTGGCTGGGTTTGATTGCAAAAAGGTAACTGTTTTTATAGATGACATTTTGATTGCGAGTGAGACTGTAGAAGAGAATATGGAACTGCTTGAACGAGTGTTAGAAAGGTTGGAAGAAATAGGAATAAAAGTAAAACTTGAAAAAGTGTGCTTGGTTGGCTGGGGAGGTGGAATTCCTAGGGCATATGGTGAGTGGAAGAGGTGTAAGGAAAGAGTGATAAGTTCGTGAATAAGGTAAGGAATTTCCACGTCCCGGACCGTGCGTGAGTTGAAAGGATTTTTGGGTTTAATTGAGTTTGGAAGGAAGTTTATAAAGATTGTTCAGGGATCGGGAAACCACTTACTGAATGGATGGGGAAGAGAAATTGTGTAAGATTGAAATGGGATGAGCGAATGATCGAAGCGTTAGAGACTGAAAGAGGAGGCTGCAAGAGACGTGGCGTTGGCTTTCCCGGACTATAGTGAGAATGCGAATAAACTAGAACTGTATACGGATGCAAGTAAATATAGTATGGGAGGATGCTTGGTACAAATGCAGAAGGCGAATGGGGGAGAACAATTGAGAGTAATTGCGTATGTGAGCAAGGCGTTTGGAAAGGCAGAGTTGAAATATTCGGTGATTGAAAAAGGAATTGGCTGCAATAAGGTTTTGTGTGAAAGCGTTGAAAGTATTTTTTTGTATGGGGTAGATTTTGTGATACGGACGGACCATCGACCGCTAGTATATATGGTTAAAAAGGAGAGTGTGAATGCTAGAATTAAGTAGAACGATAGAGGATTTGAATGAGTTTAGTTTTAAGGTAGAGTATGTACAAGGTAGACAGAATATTGTTGCAGATGCTATGTCGCGTATGTGGACTGAACGAGATGATAGGGTTAGGAGCGACTGGGACCCGGACCAAGTACCTTTGTGGTAAAGAACAGTATGTAGGGGAGAATCGAGTGTGGAATGTCTGTTTGGGGGTTGAGTAATTTGGAAACAAATGGGTTGATTGACGGAGTACCTGCAAGCATGAACGAGTTGCGTGAAAAGGTGATGAATGAGATGCCGGAAGGAGGAGTGCGCGAGGAAGGAAGGGAATTAGATGAGGAGGAAAAGTTAGTGAAAGTGTTGTTGGTAGTGGCTGAAATGTTTAAAATTACAGTACGATTGTTCTTTGGATGGAATAGGCCGGTGGAGTATAAAGGAAGGGTGAATGAAAATGGTACGAATGTGATTTTAAATGTTCACTGTGGAAAGGATACTTATAGCTGGCTGGTTAAGAAAGGTGATTGTGGGGAAAATGAGGGAATAAGGGGTAGGGTTGAGGGATATCGTTGAAGATGAATGCGATGAGGATGGTTGTGAGGAAGCTAAGCCGGTGAATGTAACCGTGAGAGCGTGTATGCATGAAGCGAAAGGTAAGTTAGTAACGAATGTAGTGGTGGATCAGAATAAATATTGTAGTTTGGTAGACACGGGAGCACAAGTGTCGTTAGTGAGTAGTACAGTAGTTAGTGAATTGGAAAGGTGCGATTGGGATATAAAAAGAAAATCAACGAGTGTAAGGATACATGGTTTGGGACAAGGGAGTGTGTTAGTATGGGAGGAGGTACAATTAAAAATTCAGTTAGGGGGATTTGAAATAATACATAATTTTGTAGTCATGGATGAGAATGATATGCCAACATGTTTTTATTAGGAATTGATTTTATGAGAATGCATGATATAAGTGTGGATGTCGGGAGGGGAATTTTAGGAAAGGGCGGCAGGAAATAACGAAGGTTAAAGGAGGATGTGTCTAAAACTAGTTTTGTAGGTATGGTAGATATTGCAAGGAGTGAAAATGATTTGTTGAGTGAAGAGGAAATTAAGCAGATGCAAAATCAGTGCATGAAAATAAATATGTTAAGAGAGTGTGTGTTAGGGGTGTAAGAGTAGGAAGTTGGCCGTCTGAGTTAGAAGTGTATAAGCGAAAGTGCTAAGAGATTTGTTGTATGTAAAGGTATAGTTTATTTTTGCATCAGGAAGGAATATGGGATGGGGAAGTGTATGTGCCAGTATTTTTCGGAAGATGCAGCCGTGGGTATGTGTTTATTGGTGCATAATAGGTTTGGGCATCTGGGAAAAATAAATTATGGGAATGTATGAGAGAGATTTGTATGTGCCTGGATTGAGTAAAATTTGTGCGGATGTAGCGATTACGTGTGTGCGGACTGTCAGAAGGGTAAGTATCAAAGTGTGCATGCGAATCCACCTGTGTTGCGATTGCAGATGAAAGAGTTATTTGAGATGGTTGTGATTGATTGTGTGTCGTTGCCTGTGACTGCTAGAGGACATGTGGGAATGGTTGTAATGGTAGATCATTTGAGTAAGTTTGCATATCGCGGTAGCGATTCGGAACAAAAGAGTGAGACTGTAGCGAATGGTGGGTCAAGTGATGTTGCCAATGTGTGTGTGCAAGCCGACCACGAATGTTGGAGTGACAATGGGCCTGAATTTGTTGGATGGGAGTTTGAGCAAATGTTGCATGATTGGGGCATAGAACATGTGTACTCTCGCCGTATATGCCCAGTGCGAATGGATTGGCGAACGAACGGTGAGAACGTTGACAGAGATATTACGTATGATGAGTGAATGTGATAATGATTGGGATGTAACGTTGGGCGGCGTTGTGGGTATACAACGCCACTGTGCATAAGGGTATTGGTATGTCTCCGTGTAAATATGTGTTAAATTTTAAAAGAGAGAGTGAGACCGAGATTGGGTCTATCTGAGAATGATAGGGAGGTATGGAAGAAGGCGCATGAAAGGTTTGAAAGTTACAAGGTGGGCGAGAAAGTGTTGAAAGAAGTAATTGAGAAAGGGCGGTTGAATGTAAATAAAGTGCGTGAAAAATTTGAGGGTCCGTATGAAGTGTTGGAAGTTGGTCCCAGTGGGCTTAGTTATGTTGTAGGGGAAGTATGTGTAGATGGTAGTGTGAGAGAAATGTGAGCATCACAACCAATTGCGTAGATGGAAGGATGTACCGAATATGTGAGAGAGAATGGGGTGTATAAATGGTTGAAATCGAATGTGGGTGAACCAAGTATGCATGAGAGCTTGTGTATGGAGGATCAGCAATTTGTTTTGATAGAGTATGGTAAAAAACGTAAGAAAGGGAAGAACGTAAGTAAACTGAATGGTTGTAAGTTGTGTGATAGGGGTGTGAGTGCCAAAGTGGAAATGAGTGATAAAGCGTGTAATATGGATGAATGGGATGGTATGGATAGAACGTATAGCATATGCGGGTTTGATATAACTGAGTTGACTGAACGTGTAGGGGTTAGTGAACGGTTGGAGGTGAGCGAAGTGTAAGAGTAAGAGAGCGTGAGCAGTAATATACGAGTGATTGAAAGCATGAATGAATCGTTGCAAGAATTGGAAAGGTCAATGAGCGAATGGGATGGGTTAGTTGAAGAATTGGGGAGGTATTTGGGAACGAGTTAGAGGGTATAGATGAGATTGTGGATGAAATTGAGAGTGGTAATAGTGAAGAAGATAGCATGAATCTGAGAGAGAATGGAGGAGAAGATGTGAGTTTGAATGTTGCTAGAAGAGAGAATGATTCTGAGAGAATGATTGCGTGCTCGCTGACGCGATCTAGAGTACCTGCTAGTGAGCATCCGTGGGTGTTGCGTAAGGCGATTTGAAAGAGGTGTGAAAGGTGTTGGTTGGGAAATGCTAAAAGGGGGAGAAATATAGAGGGATGAATAAATTTGTTTTTATTTAGCATTTCCCAACGTTTTGAGAGAGAGAGAGTGTAATTGTCGTAAGTGAGTGCTTCGGTTGTTGGAAGAGGGATGAGGTCGTTAGTTTGTTTACGGCGCTGTCTGTCTGTGGAATATGTGTGTGAGGATTTTTCGGTTTTGAAGGCAGTTTTTTGAGTCTTGAGTCAGAGCGAGTGCTGGTCTGTCGTTTGGTTTGGACAGTTTTTGTGCTGATGCAAAGTTGTTGTTTCCCTTGTTAGTGTGCTGTTCTTGTTGCTGTATGTTCGTGAGTCGTGTGTTTTTTCTGTTTTGGTTTGGTTTGTGTGGTTCTGTGTGCTGTGTTGGCGACCGTGGGCCTTACTCCATCTTCAGCAACCGAGGACCAGGGTGAGTGTTGTGTGCTGTTTTTTTGTGTTTTGAAATTCCGCCACACCCAAACCACTAAAAAACTGGTGGGTACTCCAGGTACAATGTGCCTCCAGGCTCCACCTGGACTCGACCCCCTGAATCATGGCGAGGAGATAGAAGAAGGAATGAGAACTCCCCTTTGCTTCCTCTCCCAACACCATGCCAGCCATAGATAAAGGTCCTAAGGTACTACAATTTTCAAACACAGTTTCCACTTCCCTCAGGTAATGAGTTGCGAAGACCGACTTGCACTTCCAATAGCTAGATTGTAAGATGGATGAGAGGGATATATTATGCCTAAAAGCAAGAGGTAGCGACAGCTCAGACCTCATGAGCTTTCACCTTAAAAGAAGGCAGGATGTCCTCTTGGATCCAAGTGTGTGCCTCAGAAATCAAGTCTCTCAAAAAATATGACAGAGCATTCCTTGACATTAGACGAGAAGGGTTCCTGACTGAGCACCAGAGATGACTAGAAGGCCCTCTAATCTTTTCAGTCCTTTGTAGGTAAATCTAAGGACTCTTACCAGACAAAGAAGCCTTTCTTCTTCCTCCACTCCAAGGATGTCCATCAAGCTTTTAATGGTGAAGGAACGGGCCAGGGCTTAGAAAGGTTCTTGTTCTTGGCAGGAAACCTGAGAGAGAATTAGTTGACTGCATCTCCTTGTGCGAAACCAACTCTTGTCAATAGCCTGAAGCTCACTGATATGCTTGGCCATGGCCAAAGCAACGCAGAAGAGTCTTCCTATTAAGATCCCTTAGAGAGACGGAGTGCAGGGGTTCGAAAGTGGGACCTGCAAGCCACTTTAAAACTACGTCAAGATTCCAAGAGACGTCTTCAGACTTCCTTTGCTTAGACGTATCAAAGGATTTGATGAGGTTGTTGAGGTCCTGGTTAGAGGAAATGTCTAGCCTATGTGTTTGAAGACAGAGTTCAACATTGCTCTATACCCCTTGATGGTAGAGGATGATAACATCATGGAGGACCTCAGGTAGAGCAGGAAATCGGCGATTTGACTTACAGAAATTTCAGAGGATGAGATGTTATGTCAAGTGCACCATTTCCGGAAGACTGCCCACTTGGTTTGATAGACGATGCTAGAAGACCGATGTCTACATTTAGCAATAGCCTCTGCAGCTGCTTTTGAAAATCCCTTCACTCTGACAAGGCTCTGGACCGTCCGAATCCTGTCAGGGCCAGAGCGGACAACCTTTGGTGGAACCTGAAGAAGTGGGGATGTCTGAGAAGAGACTGTTTTTGTGGAAGAAGCCTCGGCAAATCCAAATAAAAGTCGAAGCAGGTCTGGGAACCATTCCTTTGTTGGCCAGAACAGAACAACTAGGGTCATAGAGACGTTGCGATGGGAAGAAAACTTGTTGATCACTTCTCTGATCATGCCGAACGGAGGAAAGGCGTAGACATCCAGGCCTGACCAGTCCAGGAACATGGTGGGGCTGGAGAACAGAAAAGAGGGAGACAGTGATCCATCAATGTCACAAACAGGTCTGCGGATGGTCTGCCCCATAACTTCCACAGATCGTTGCAGACCAGGGGGGTCTAAGTCCATTCTGTGGGAAGGACCTGCTTGCGGCAACTCAGCTCACCCTCTAAGACATTCAGTCTCCCCTGAATGAATCGAGTGATGATGGTGACTTGGTTCTGCTCCGCCCAGAGGAGGAGATCTTTCGCAGCTTTGCAGAGGGAGAAGGACTGAGTGCCTCCCTGATTGCGGATGTAAGACAGGGCAGAGGTGTTGTCCACGTGAACAATCACTGTTTTGTCGAAGATCAGGGTCAAGAAGGACTGGAGACCCAAGTGAATAACCTTCAGTTCCTTGACATTTATATGAAGGTTTCTTTGTTCTGTGGACCACGGCCTGGAAACTTCTTGATCCCCTAGAAGGGCTCCCCAACCTAGGCCCAATGCATCTGAATAAAAGTCTAGGTTGGGGCTCAACGGAAGAAGAGATTGCAGGTCTGATATGACCTCTGACGTGGTGGGAAATATGAATGAGTCCAGTTGGGTCATCCTGTTCCAGTTGGCCTTGAGAAAGAGCTGTAGCACTCTCATGTGCAACCTGCCCAACCTTATGGACTCTCAATGGAGGCCTGAGTCCCCAAAAGACTCATCTACTGATTGGCCAAACAGTATGGGAGAGAGAGAGAGACCTGTGGACCGTGCAAAGGCAGGAGTCGACTCTTTTGGGGGATGGAAAACCTGAAAAGTCTGAGAGTTCAGGATCATTCCCAAATAAAGAATCTCTTGTGTCGGAATCAGTTGAGGCTTTTGCTTGTTGATCAGAATGCCCAATGCTTGAATCAGAAGAGTTTTCTTTAAGCCCTCTGAGCACTTCTCCTCTGATGGGGAATGGAGAAGCCAGTTGTCCAAACAAAGGGAGATGCTGATCCCGAGAAGATGGAGCCATTTGTCTAGAGGCGCGAGAACCTGCATATATACTTGAGGGGTCGTAGAGAGGCCGAAGCACAAGGCCCAAAACTGGAGAACTCTGTCCTGAAAAACGAACTGAAGGTACTTCCTGGAGTCCGGATGGATGGGGACATGGAAGTAAGTGCCCTGCATGCCAAGGGTGATCATCCAATCGCCCTGGCGAATGGATGACATGACAGACTGGTTTGTCTCCATATTGAACTTCATCTTCTGAACAAAGTGATTCAGGGTACTGACATCGAGAATGGGCCTCTAGCCCCCCGAAGACTTGGGGACTATGAAGAGACAGTTGTAGAACACCTCTGAATTGTGATCCTCGACTCCTTATCCAGCCCTTTTGAGAAGGAGAGAGTCGACTTCCTGCTAAAGGGCCGAAAATTTCTTGGAGTCTTCAGAGTAAGTAGCCAAGATGATGTGGGACTTGACTAGTGGAGGTCTCTCCCTGAAAGGAATGGAGGAGCCCTCCTTCAGGACTTGAATGATCCATTGCTCCGCACCTCTGCGACTCCCAAAAGTCGAGAAGTCTGGCCCCTACTGGAGCAAGAAGGACTGAAACTTAATTTCTTGGTAACAGGCTTGAAGATCGATTTCTTGACGGACTTTGACGAGAAGCATAAGTCAGTATGGCGTCTTGTCTGGGGCTTCTGCTTGCCTCCACGAAAGAGCTGTAGCTGGAGGAGCGAAACAGACTTAGCGCCAAAGGAGGAGGATTCCTTCGGTCGCTTGGTGGACTGGGCTAACAAATCCTGTGTCAACTTCTCTTGGAGGTTGTTGAAATCTCTTGAATGGTGGCTTGAGGGAAGAGATGCAGCTGGTATAAAGGAGAGAAAAGGAGAGAAAACTTCTGGGTCTGGATGACTCCTTTCGTGGTGGAGCACCACAACTCCATTTGCTTCAAGACCTCCATAGAAAAGAGAGAGACAAGCTCTAGGGAGCCATCCCTGGTAAACATGTTCTTTACGAGGTGGTCTAGTTCAGAAGACGAAAACATGATCTTCACAGACAAGAAGGCTGAGTGGCATAATGAATTAACAAGTCCAGAGAAGTCTCCTTGGGAGGAGGCAGCGACTCCCAAAGAGGGAGCTTCTCCAGTAGAGTAGGAGGTATCTCCAACGTATCAGTTTAGAGGTAGGCCAGGCAAAGGTGGCTTTGCCCTGTTCCCTCTTTGAAGAGAGCCAATCACCCACCTCCTTGAGGACCTTCCTTGAGGAGGGGGAAAGCACCAACTCGGGAAACCGAGCACTGTCATCTGACTGGTTCCTCCTAAGGAAGGTCGAGGTTGGAGAAACCAGGGCAGCAGGTGTGAAGAAGTCAGGAAAGCTGGCCAGAAGATATCTAAGCAGGGAAACATGGGCTGAAGGAGGAGTGGGTGCTTAATCAAAAACCTCTTCATCTGAAGAAACTACTGACAAAGACACATCCTGGGAGGCTTTGGGAGCAATGGGGCTTTCTGTAACAAAAAAAAAAAAATAGCCGCCAGCTGACACTTAATCAGCTCCAACAAAGGGTCCTCCTGAACCGAAGAGTGAGCCTGAGGGGGGTAAAGCTGGCGTCAAGCACACGAGAGCTGGTGCCAGGTGTACATGAGCTGGTGCCACAAGCTTGGGAGCTGGAGACTGACATTTGAAAGTGGGTGCCGAGAGCTCTGGTGGCAGGACTGGTGCTCAGAGGCTGAGAGGTGCTTAGATGAAGATGACTGCCGTCTGAGTGGGTCTTTCGGGTGCTTGGAGACCACATACGGTGAAAATGACTCCGGGCTGCCCCAACCCTATACAGTCAGTCCCCGGTTATCGGCAGCCTCGGTTACTGGCGATCCGGTTTTATGGCGCTTGTCTAGCGACGATGATAGCCAGGTTTTCGTCGCTGATAACTGGTTACCGGCGCTGATCGCCTCTTATCGGCAGCGCTAACTGGGGATCAGTGCTATTATTGCCGATTTTCGGTTAGCGGCAATTTTCGGTTGTCGTCACGTCGTCGGGAATAGAACCCCGCCGATAACCAGGGACTGCCTGTACAGAGGGTCGAGCTGAAGTAGAGGCAGAAGGAGGATCAGCGAAGCTGCAGGAGGGCTGAAGGGTATGACTGGCTTCTCTATACCTCTTGACTGGAAGAGGGGAGTGGTCTATGGCATCAGAGTGCCTCTTGAGAGGGCAAGACGAAGCAGGGAAGCGCAACTGGCACCTCTTGTCGGGGCTGGAACCTTCTGAATCCGACGGCAAGTGATGTACCTCACTTTGATGCCTTTCCAATGGTCGTCTGCCGACACCTGGGAATGGGCAACAGGCTCGACTGAGGGGGTGACTACCCGTGGGAAAACCCCACTGGCGTCCCTTGGACCTCTGGTATGTCTTCTACCAGGTTCAGGGGAGCAGGACAGGGACCTTCGTCCAGGAGCACCAGTGGGACGAGTAGCCACCTCCTCCACTAGCACAACACTGTCACTATGCACATTAGAAGACACTTTTTCTAAGAGCACTTTTAGGGACTTCCTTAATTCAGCTACTGCACTGACTGCTAAATTAAGTTTCTGATTGATCCTTGATTCGAGGCTGGTAATGGGATCAGGATTGGAAGCATGAGAACCAGGCAAAGGAGTATTGGTAAAGTAGTAGGAGGGCTAGGGATAGGAGAAATAGCAAGAACTAGTGATGAAGGGACAGTACGATCCTCTACTGACTTAGTCAAAGGAGCAGATTCTAGATTAGCCCTATTTTCAGTTCTAGAGGCTGCCTTTCTCTTTTTCTCCTCTCAAGCTTGCACTAAGTCAGACTTTAACACTTTCCTTTTCTGGATCAAGTCCCGTGTCACCCGGTGAAATAGTCCATTCAGCACTTATTTTCTAGGTAATTCCGTTGCTAGATACCAGAAAGCTAAATGAAATGCTGGAGTTACTACCCCCAGGGCGAGCTCCACTAGATGGAGTCGTGTGGAAAAGGGTGAACTACAAAAACACGGAACCTTATCCTATAGAGATTCCCAATGTCAAAAGTCCCAGTAACGAGAGGTGCGATACAAGCCCATGCACTACTCATGGACTGTACATACAAGGGCAACACTAGTCGCATTCCATTTTAGCACGTTTTTTTCGTTCACACGTACTTTTCGTTGTGATCCTTATTTTGTGCTCTATTTTTTTTTTTTTTTTTATGGCATCCTCGCAAGGTTCTTCTTCAGTTACTTGAGTACCAGTGTTTTGTTGTTTTTTTAGGCGATTGAGGCTTCTTATTTTCCTTTAGTTTAATAATTAAAGGAATTTATAACGCCCGTGATCTCCTCTCACGTCATCTCTTGACCTCTCTTGGTCTTGGATCGGCATTTTTGTTTTGTGTTTTTATTTGTATCCCTTTTTATTTGGGATGTTTTACCAGTAATGATCCTAACTTTAGTGGGTTTGATTAATTTTTGTTTGTTCTGTACCCATTTACTACGAGAAGTGCTGTTTAGCGTTTGAGGCTATTTAGCTACCCCTCGGGCCCATTCGCTTTTTATCATGGCTTCATTACGAGTGATTTTTATTACGGAAGTGATGTTTAGCGTTAGGCTCCCCGAGCTACCCACTTGGGCCCATTAAGCCTTTTATCATGGCTTCATTACGTGGGTGATGTTTAGCGTTTAGGCTACGAGCTACCCCTCGGGCCCATTAAGCTTTTTATCGTGGCTTCATTACGAAAATGTTGTTGAGCGTTTAGGCTCTGAGCTTCCCCTCGGGCCCATTAAACATTATCATGGCCTTATTATGCTTTATTTTTGTCACTCACTTCTCTTAGCCTTTGGGATCTTATTTTCATTGGTACTGTTATGGTTTTACTTTGTTTTTCATGATTTTGTTTATTTTGTAATTTTGTGTTCCCTTCCTGGTCAAGTGCTGTCTTGTTGTTTAGGCTACGTGGTTCCCCTCGGGCCTATTCGCTTCTTATTTTGGTCTTATTTTGTCTTGTTTTAGACTCACACCTCTAAGTGTATGGGAACATGATTTTTTATTTACATTTAATTTTGACCTTGTGCTTGGATGCTTTTGAATTTTGTTAATTTTGGGATACTTTCTTTTAACTGGAGATCGGTCATGTCCCTTCACGTCCATGTTGTGTTGGGCCTGCCTATCCTCCTACATGTACCTTATAGACAATTTTTGTTTTATTATGATTTTTTTTTTTTTGAGTTATTGGTTAGTTAGCTTTACCCCTCTCCTAGGCTTCCTTCCTTTACATCACCTCAGTTAAGGTTAGCCTAGGGGTTGGCTGTAACACTTTTTTCCTTCGGGAAAAATTCGTTAAGGAGGGGCGATCTCGATCTGTCGTGTGAGTTTCATGTCGGTGATCTCGTTCTGTACATGTGTGTTTTATGTCTGGTGCTTCCCTTTGTTTGGTTTTGACTTGGATATATTGCCTCGTCCACCCTCTCCCTGTTTTGGCTTTTCACTTAGGCTAATGTTCCTAATAAGTTAAGCTGGAATAGCGAGGGTTTACCTGCGTAGCCTATCTTAGTTCAATCCTTCTTTGGGTTGCTTACAATGGTGACCGGAGTGCTCTCTCCCACTCCTGTTCAATTTCTTTTACCGACTATATATATGTTATTTTGTGGTTTGAGAGTCCCCTTCTCTCCCTTTTATCCTTTGCTCTCTCTCTCCTTGGTTTGTTTTCAAAGTTTGTTAACTTTCCAAGGCTTGAGAGCAATTATCCTTATTTTATGTCGTAGCCTAAATCCCTCCCTCTGCATTGATTGATTGTCCTTCGGTGTGTGTCTGAGTTGGCACTCCACCTGGACCTGGAGGTGACCAGGAGTGCTCTCCCCCCTCCTGTTCACACTCCTTTTATCTTTCTTTGCTCTCCTGGCCGTAGAGGGTTTTGCCCTTCCTCTCTTTTTCTCTCGCTCTTGTCGTACAAACACAGCTTACATAGCGAGGGGATCTATGAGAATCTCTGGGCGCCCGGGAGTGCTGTCCCACCCTGGTCGCTGCTTTGGGTTACAAACCTCCTGGCCTATCCTTCCCCCTTCCTTTTACGCCGACTATTTCCTTCGTTGGTGCTTCCTACATGTTTGCACCTCACTGTTGGGATCTCATACGAGCCAGTTAGCGTTCTCCACCTAACTGTCTTCTGCTTTATTTACTTTCGCGTTCCCCCTCCTTTTGCTACTACCTGTTCGGTGTTTAGATTATCTTGTTGGCGCTCTCCTTGCTTACTGCTACGGCGGTTTTAGTGTTTAGCGGTCGGCGTTTATTCCCCACCGCTATCATTCACTGGATATCCTCCTCCGGGGTTTTCCTCTCCTGGCTCGGAGTAACCACTTCCGAAACAGTTCATAACCTTCCCACATATTTGTTCAGACATAATCGCATTCGAATGTTCCGTTGACTCTGTTTTTATGTCTATGAGTTTTGTCCTGTTAGCCCGGTTTTCTCTCCGGTTTTCTCGGGAGTTTTCCTGGTCTGACTAGGCTATAGCTGCTCGGTTACTCTGCTCCGCATCCGTTCCAGCATGCCCTTTTCTCATACGTTTTCGGCTGGTTTTGTCAAGTGCAGGAATGCTCCGCTATCCTACAACAAACCAGCGGTCACGAGTCTATAGCTCCATTCGGTGCGCAGTCTGTTTTGGATTTATAGTTTGGCACGGAAGGTTATGAAATGCGCTATGCTCTCCTCGAGCAGGCTTCTTGATGAACCCGTAGGTTTTATATATACCTGTCGGTTTTACTCTCCGCCAAACTCCGCCTCATGTGACTTATTCTTGACTCGGAAGGTTGTTAAGTGCCGCTATGCTCTCTCCGAGCAGGCTTCTTGATGAATCCGTGGGTTTTATCGCCAAAAACGCGCCTCCTTTGGCTTATTATTAGTCGTTTGGCACCCGGCAGGTGGCGTTAGCGCTATGCTCTCCCGAGCAGGCTACCTGATGAATCCGTGGGTTTTCATATACACCTGTTGGTTTTACCTCCGTCAAGCTCCACCTTATGTGGCTTATTAATAGTCGCTCTTTCAAAACTCCGTCTCCGGGGGGATTCTTGTTAATCGGTAGGTTTCATATAAACCCTAGTCGGTTCTCCGCCTCTTGTGGCTTATTAATAGTTAATCTTTCGGTGTTTGGGCTCTCCGGGCGAGATTCTCGATGGTTCGGTAGGTTTTCATATCGCCTATCGATTTCCCTCCGCCAAACTCCGTTTCCGGGCGAGATTCTCGGTAAATTGGTAGGTTTCATATACACCTATCGGTTTTTCCTTCGCCAAACTCCGTCTTATATAACTTATTGATAGTTGTTCCTCCGGTGTCTGGGGTCCTAATTTTTCCCCCCCTGGGCCGGCGGCGTAAACTCGTAACTCTTAGCCGGAATTGTTTACGGAGAGTTTTCTGAAGACGCGAATGGCCTTCTGTCTCGCTTCTCGGACCTGTGAACATCGTCCCGGAGCGATAAGTAGGTGCGGGAATAATTGAGACAAACCTTTTCCGCTTTTAGCTCGGAATTAGGTGAGGCAAACTTTTCCTTTAGGGATTCGTTTACCTTCTCATCCCTTTTCGAGCGGTTCCTGGTCTACCGTCCCTACGGTGAAATAAGTAAAATAAAAAAGACCACCCTTTTTAAAACCAAGAAGACCCGCTCGGGGCACCCTCAAGGACGTCTCGGATCTCTAATCCGGTGCCATCTACGAGTTTGGCCTCGTCTTCTGGGAAAGGGACACGGCCCAAGCAAAGCAAGGCGGTTACCCCCTCCTTCCTTTGTTGGATAACTCTTTTCGGGTCTCCTTATAAGGAGCTCGTTATGAGGGTCATTGTCAACCTATTAAACTAACTATCTACGTCATGGTCCATGCCTTCCCTTTCCCAGGAGCTTAAATCCCAAGAGATCAATCTCAAGACTCATTGTCAATGGATCACCTGTTAAGTCCTGCTCCGTTCGAATTCTATCGTTCAGACATCTCCACCTCTTTTCCCCTCCAGTCTGGGGAATCTTGGTGCCTTCCCTTTATGCTTCCCAGCATGAAGGCACCCTCCTGTCGGGGTGTGGGCACACGGAGGTTGGTGGAAGGGCATTTCTTCCCTTCGGTCTGGTATCCTCTTATCCGGGTTTTACCAGACTGTCAGAAGAGTATGGCATCTGTCTGGCAGGATCCATAAGTGAGCCCTCAGCTAGGGGCTGGACACATCGTCTCCCTGAGGACTCTAATGGAGTGGCAGGCGGAAAATTCCAAGTTCACGCCAGCTGTGGGGTCTTACCGTGCTCTCTTTGGGAGCCCTGTTTCTTACCCTTGTGCTCGAATGTAGCCCCTCTTATCAACAGGCTTGTTTTGAAAATGACACATCGCTGAGGGCATTTCCAGAGACAGATATCACAGATACATTCACAGTGAATCTTCTAAACCCGAGGACTCACGCTTCTAATTTCTTCAGCGTACAGCTCCTAAGCTTCAGTCAAATTTTCAGCTGAAACAGTGTAAGTCAGGCTTGCCCGTTCCATTGTGAGCTGAAGAATCTTATGAACAGTTTCACCTGGAGAATTAATCTTTTCCCCAGGTGGGCGTTATTCACGGCCGTCTTGGGCTACTATTAATACAGAGCCTCCGTTCTCATGGGGCTCTACCCTCTGAGCAGAAACGGTCTGATCTTGCCGGGACCTGTCCCAAGTCCGGCAAAAGTTCATGTAGTTCAAGAGCCCCTGCTCCAGGCGGTGTGCAGGCGCTTCAGGTCTCTGCCCCTAGACAGCCGTCAGCTCTCACTCCCAGCCTCCACCTCGATGTGTGCAGGTTCAGCCAACACATCAGCCCCTTCTTGCCCCGTGTGTCTCTGCCTCCCCACGTGCCCGCGGAGTTTTCTTTGCTTCATACCAAACCTAAGGAAAGAATTTTCACTAGACATTTGGCCAGAGCTCTGACCCTCAGGGTTATCATAGGAGCAGGGATGCATCCTACTCCTCTCCGAGAATTTGGGAAGGCATTAGGCTTCACGGGAGGCAATCAAGCCTCCTCCCTGTAGTATTTCTCATATGGGTGGGAGGCTGTACCATTTTTCGGGGCCACTGGAACTTCAGTTCCTGGGCCCAGAGTATAATTATCAGGGCCCGGGGAGCTGGACTGTTGTTCCCCCAATCAGGTTCAGTCAACCTCCGGCCAGAGTTCTGGGGGTCTTTTACGAATGGCCTGTCAGGCTTTTTCAGTCTGCCAGGAAGTTCCCTTCCACTGGAAAATTTTTTCGAGGCGTGTCCCGTTTGTTTTCCTTATTCTTGCGGCAAGTCTCGGTTGCTTACAGTCTTGTGGGTTGGATCCTACTGCGCGTGGAGCCGTAACCACCTCTATAGACCTTTCGATGCTTCCTTTCACATCTTGGTTGCAGAAAGGTCCTATCCCTTCTGGGATTCAGACTCGAGGGACAGGGTGCCCCTTCAGGTTCATGCCCTCCTCAATCGGCTCCAGAGTCTTTGCCAGTTTGAACAGTACCGTAGTTCAACAGCTCCGGTATTAGGAGGCTATGCTAGCTGCATATCTAGTTGCCTGGCTCATTTGGGCACCCAGCGTCGGGAATTGCCTGAGGCGCCGGTCATTATAATCGGTTTCTAGAGTCTTTGGGCTTCACAAGTAACCAGGAAGGGATCCCACCTGATTCAGGAGGGTAACCTTCAGTGGTTATGAATCCAGTGGAAGTGGAAAGAATAACAAAGGGCATCTTATCATTTCATCATCTCAAGCATACCTCTCCCCGTGCCCAAGAAAAGGTCTGGGTTTTCTCCAGTTTGCTTCAGTGACGGTTCTCCTTCTGAAGTCAAAGCTGGAGTTTATGACCGGGTATGGCGGAGTCAGGGGCGTGTCTCCTTGATTCCTCCCTGCTTGAATAGTGGCCTCGGACCTCGCACAACTGTCAAGTGCTTACCGAAGTCAGTTCCTCTCAGCTTTCCCCCTCCGGCCTCAGTATTCCACACCGTCACCTCTCTGGGCGGGTGGGTGGATATTTTTGGCCCAATGAAGTACATGGAACTTAGTCGGTCCGCGTTCGGCAGTTCCATATCAACGCTTTGGAGGGGTGACAGTCTTCCTGTTCTTGGAAACTTCTTCCCCAAGAGGTTTCCTTTATGGCTGGTTCTGAACAAAACAGCAATAGTGCGCTGCGTAAACAAGTGGTTTTGGACTCAATTGCTTGTTCAGGTTATGGTTCATTCTTCTCCATAACCAACAGACACAAGTGTCTTCTGTCTACCACCCTTCGTAGGGGTCCAAAAGGTCACTGCTTTTTCCTATCCAGGGCCTCCCCTGGTGTCGGAATAGTCCTTAGGCGGGCGTCATTCAGGTAGTCTTGTGACTTTTTCCTGGGCCTGGAAGTAGGTCAGTTTGCAGCCCAATTCAGCCACAAACTATCAAGCTGTCCCGTCTGGTATAAACTCAGCCTGGGCGTCAGCCCAGTCCCACAAACTCTGATGTCCTGGCTTTGTGGTCTTTGTGAATCTTACAGTTTAGGAGGAAACTGATATTGGTCCTGTTATTTCTGTTTTCCTGAAATCAGTTAAAGGATCCTACTCTACTGCAGTATGGTTCTGCAGTTAAGTAACTAGCACTCTTCACATAGTTTTCCGAAGCTACAGTACTGATGCAGGCGCGTTGGCCTCGAGCAAAGTGTTTTGTTGGAACCAGACTCACAGGCCCTTAACTTTCATCCCTAAGGTCTGTGTTCGTCTAAGAACAGTACTCCGTCCACATTCGGTTTCCTGGTCTTTGAGTAATGTATCGGGTTAACCTTAGTAACCAACAATCATCTCGTTCTTATCTTTCCTTGTTAAGGAAGTCCCAAAATTTTTAATCAGCTTAGCTTCTAGTGTTAGTTTTCCCTGTACTGTCTGCCCTGTCTGTGGAACCAATCAGTTTGGTTTGTCTGGTGGAACCAATCAGTTTGGTTTCCCCTCATCAGGGGTAGTGTTGTGAATTCCTCACCTAACTTTCTAGCTACAATTGAAGGTCCTCATTTTCGGTGGTCACCTTGGAAAGTACTCCCTTTTACAAGGTCTGTTTCTGTGTCCAGTTTTTCTTCTTGCAGGCTTTTAGACAGGACCTCCACAATTTGTCAGGTCCTCTCCTTTAAAAAAGGGGGCACTGTCATTGGGTCGCTATTAGGCAGGAAGTATTTTCTTAATACAAGCCTATTCAGGTGCTGTTCTAAGCTCATGATCTTAGCGGTGACCACTTACATTATTTTCATTACATGAACTTAGAGGACCTTACTTATGTTCGGGTAGAATTCTCTAGTTTTTAACGTTTCTATTTAAGTCTTTAATAGCATAAGAATGATGTTTATTTCTCTGTTACTATTTCACGGGTGACACAGGACTGATCCAGAAAAAGGATTTTGACAAAGGAAAAATCTATTTCTGGAGAGGGGCCCGATATCACCCGTGACCTCTATTTTCATTCTCTCCTCCCTTGTTAAACTTCATTTCTAGTGAGGTGGGTGCTAACATGGAATGCGGCTAGTGTTGCCTTGTATACAGTCCATGGAGTAGTGCATGGGCTTGTATCGGCACCTCTCTCGTTGGGACTTTTGACATTGGGAATCTCTATAGGATAAGGTTCCGTGTTTTTGTAGTTCACCCTTTTCCATACACGACTCCATCTAGTGGGCTCGCCCTGGGGGTAGTAACTCCAGCATTTCATTTAGCTTTCTCTGGTATCTAGCAGCAGATTACCTAGAAAATAAGTGCTGAATGGACTATTTCACCGGGTGACACGGGCCCCTCTCCAGAAATAGATTTTTCCTTTGTCAAAATCCTTTTTCTTATCATCCCAGTCCTGACATTCACTGCAAGTACTCTCTCTATTACAATCTTGCCCTCTACATTTAACACACTTGGAATGAGATTCGTATGACAACTTAGTTAATCTAGTCTTGCACCCCTCACTGCAAAAGCGAATGCTAGAAGAACTAGAGTCCGACATTATGATAAAAAGCTAGAATAATGTTAACTAAACAGCTAACGAAGCAACTAATCATGAAGGCCACAACAAATTTCAAATACTTCACCAATTCCTTAAAGATACTTCCAAAAAACAAAGAAGAAAGGCTGCAGAGAACACCCATGTTAGTCGAGTGCCAGCAGAAAACGAATTGAGCTCTTTGCTACGTTGTTCCTCTTCTTCCCCCAAAGTGTGAAGGGTTTGTTCACCTACACAAAACAATTGAAGTGCTACCACGAATTTTAAATTTTAGGCTGCTGTGGTTGAAAACCTATAGCTATATAATTACTTTGTAAGCTACTTATGAAAGAAATTTTTCAAGTCCTGCCCACTTGGGCAGTTTCAGCAACACACACACACACACACAGAGAGAGAGAAAGAGTATTTTTTACATTTTATATACACTATACTGCACAGCTTAGTTTTTATTTTGTGTACAATACTGTACAGGTTTTTCTGTGTTGTACAATGTTTATTATGTGCTGTTTATAAGCATATACAGTACAGTAGAGTGTTTTTTCATGATATTCAGAAATTTCCAGTACATATACAGCACCTTGATTTTGAAAAAAAGCTTGCCTTCATAAAAAAAGCCAGAAAATTTAATTGTTTAACCAGACCAGTGAATCAAAATTATAATTCTCATGGGGCAAGATTTGAATAATCAAGATCTTTTTTTAATTTGACTTCTTTGAAAATTTAATGATAAAATATTGAGGATTCTAAAAAAATCTGCTTAATGGGTTTTTTTTCCAAGACTTCAGTCATTCTAGCTTTTGGTGTTAAATACATATCCACACTTTCACATAATCCAAGGAAGGGAGTTGTTTTAGTACATAATCCAAGGAAGGGAGTTATTTTAGTACTGAAAGTTTAAATGTTCAAATCTGAGCAAGTTAGTTTAGAATGCAACCCATGGAGTGCCCCTGTCAAGTATTCAGGATACAGAGTGATCAGGTTCACACACACAGCCTATTTGACTGGTGACCCATTATTGGACCCCAAATTACTAGATCAGAAAAGAGATAGGTAGTTTACCCACTTTCAACTAGTATGGATTTATTTGGGATGACTTAAAAACTCCAATGCACTCTGGGTTAGGTGGACTACAACTAAAAACACATCATCCCTACTTCCTAGCTATAAGATCAGCATACCATCAGCAATTCTTGCCAACTGGACACAAGGTCAAGTGTTGTATATGCCTGCATATTGAGTAACTACAGTACTGGTGTTTTCTCAACTTAAGTAATACAAGTTACTGCCTTTTATCAGTTTGGCAGCATGAATCCAAGAGGGGTTTTGTGCACTCAAGTCTCCTACTAATTGTAGTGGTTTTCTGACTGACTGATTGCAGGTTCTCTTGTGTTATAATAAGAAAGGCTGATGTATTGGTTGTGCTAACTACACTGTAAATAACAGGCATTATAATTTAAGTTAATTTGACTGTAACTTTCATAAATGTCTACTTGCTGTAATTTAATCAACAAAAACTAAACTTTACTATTAATAAACACAACTCCTTTAGGCAAGCCCTATGAAAGAAAAAATAAACTACCTCAGTGGTCTGGTTAAACTACTTATATAAAGTGTAAAATTAAATCTACAGGAAATATTTTTTGTATTTTTTAATGCAACAGAAAAGTAACTTTAATCCACAACTTGTTTTACTAAACTGCCATACTAGTGGGTTTGCTGAACTACTAAATAAAAGAATAATGGACTCTTCTGTGACTCTCTTAAGACAAGTTACAACATGAACAAATAAATACAGTACTGTACTAGCATTCACTCTGGTAAATTAATACAAAAATGACAGCGAGGCATTCATTTCCAAAACGTAGCTAGCAACAGAAAACAAACCTGTTGTCTTAATTAAGACACCAAAAGTTAAGGTGCTAGTGAAGGGGAGTGAATGGTGTCTAAAATCTGAAAGTGACGCAAACTAAATTTCTTAATTGGGTTAACCTGCAGATTTGGAAAGCTAAGCATTTGCAAAGAAAAAAATTACACTTCATATTCAGGCACCTAAAGCTTACTAAGTAAAAGCAGTTTAAAACTGGCCAGGTTCTATCCAAAGACTTAACTCCTCACAAAAGAACCATGAAAAAATAATTTTCCTTGTTCTGCAAGACTTAAAATATTACAGCTACCAAGCAATGAACACAGACTGACTTAATACTATAGAGTAAAACTTAAAGTTTTAAATGGAAAAGAATACAGTACTAGAGTAATGTAGATTTAGTTTCTATAAATATGAATCAAGTAAATCACATGAACCTACCTTCAATGCCTCTTCCCTTGCATCGGAGGCAAAAATCATAATTATTCTTGCACCAAATTTCTTCTTTGCTTTTGACTTTAGAGGTTCATGACAGACAGAGTTTATTTCACTAGCAGAAGCAAAACCACCATTCTCTGAAGTCACCAAAATTTCCGGCACTTGCAGTATGCTTAAAGTGAACGAGTCTGGACCATGTGACCATGCAACTCCATTTGAAATACTGTGCCCACTAGACTGATTGACTTTTGAAGCTGAAGCCCTGTACTGACCTATAATATACAGTATCAGCAATTAAAGTCATACAAAATTATGGTAGGCAGCCATTTTAAAAGTTATTAGTTTTTAATACATAAAACTTTGATCCTAAAATTTAATGAGCAGCATTTCCACTCTCTAAGATAAGCTAAAAAAATATGCTTGAGAAAATACATGTATTCTATCTTTCCTCAAATCATAATGAGCAGCATTTCCACTCTCTAACATAAGCTAAAAAAATATGCTTGAGAAAACACATGTATTCTATCTTTCCTCAAATCATAAAGTTAATAATGTATCTATTTAAAAATGTGCCTTTCATTAAATTCAAAAAGAAATCTCACAGAGGTATTTCCTACAGGGGCCATCATGCAGTAAACTGTACATGGTACTGAAGGTTCTTTGAACCTTTAACTTTTACCTTAATTCCCTCATGCCCTTTATTTTGTTTTTTCCTACCTAACTCTCAAACTTTAACTTTTAACTTTTTTATTTCACTCCCTTGGAAATAAACAATCCTTTAGCCCAACAATATGAGTACCATGTCAATTTCATTCAACAGTTTTATTTATAATTTCAATCAATATTCTCCACAATTTCAAACAATTCTTAACATGGAGTTCAGCAGCACACCATAAAAGATTCAATGAATCAGCCAAAATGTGTCCTAACAAGCCACAGTTCCTGTTTCTTACCACGTTGAGAAACAATTTTTTGCAATACAATTGGTTTTTAAACACATATTATATTTAGTTCTGGAAGAAGTCCTACCTGGCTTGCATAGCTTGCAGTCCACTTTCCACCAATTAATGTCTCATTTTTCTTCCAGTTCCTCAGCAACAAAATCCCAATGGGAAGGGAACAAGAAACAGTCAAATCTCAGATCCAGAATCAAAAGGTTTAGAGCCTTAGCTATGAGCTCTGGTACAAAAGAGAGTTTGATCTCCACCCTTCAGTAGGTTGGAAGAGGTAAGGCAGGCCATGCAACTCCCCTCCTCTCTTGGCCAATGCAAGGGCCAAAAGAAACACTGCTTTCAAGGTCAAGTCCCTGTCTGATGCACAAGAGAGACTCAAACAGGGCAACCCTCAGACTCCATAGAACTAAGGTTAGGTTCCACTTAGGTGGTTTTGTCTCCCTTGTAAGGCAAGACTGCTTAAAACTCCTGTCAGCCAAGATATTTCCAAGGAGGTAGAATGTTCTATGCCCCATAATTGGAAGACCTGGGAAAGGGCCACACTATAACCTTTGATCACAGAAACTGATAGGCCCTTGTCTCGATAAAGAAAAAATAAGGAAGTCTGCTACCTGCTGGAGAGGGGTGCTGACCACAGAGTGACCCGGTCCACAATAGCATTTGCATAAGATGGCTAACTTTCCTCAGTAAACATTCGTTGATGAGAGATGGAGGAAGCCAAACATTTCTTTCACTCTTCTTCAAGAAAAGCCTTGCTTTCACAGGAAATGCTAGATACCCACTACACATGAAACTGAAGTGAATGTATTGCTTGATGGTGTCAGCTAATGTGAGGTTGTACATGAAGAGAGGGCCATGGGGAAGGAGGCGCTCTTGGAGTGTCTACAAGGAGAGACAACAGATTGGCA
>NC_089748.1:71576649-71646649 GCF_040412425.1 Macrobrachium rosenbergii
CATCACCAGATTAGAAAGTACTTACGAGGAGTTAGGGAAGTCAACTGAAAAACATAATGCACAGAGACTGAGTCAGATGAAGCAAGAGATCCTTGGCCTTTGGAATACTCTGTCGACAGAGTAGGCCAACTTGAACCAGCTGACTCAGTAGAAAAGAATTCTTGCTCCTAAAATTTGACACCATCTGCTTATGGGCAACAAATTCCTTGCGAATATTTACAAATAAACCTCAAACTTTCTTGACTGAGGATGTACCAGTATGAGAAAACTGTCTCCTGAATGTCCACTGAAACATCCGATCATTCTGTTAGAAAGTCACTAAAACCATGCTGAAAAAGCCAAGATGCATGGGGACAGATGCATAAAGTTGTTCAGTCTTGATGTGTCCAACACTGGGAGCCTATCTCCGGTTGCTTATGGAACTAGGAAAAAGTCTTAGGTAAAACCCCAAGTGAATTACCAACACCTGCTCCATTTCATTTTCTCTAATTTACAACCTCCTACTAAAAAATTAGATACCTCTATTGGAGAGGACACAAAGAAACAGCTACAGGAGACTAAATCAACAAAGGGGACCATAAAAGGAATCATAACTCTCCTCCAGTGCCTCCACCACTTAAGATTCTGCTCCCAAGTCTCTCCAAGCATCCCAGGAGGCTTGCAATTAGCCATCTACCAGAACCTGAGGGCTGAACAGATCCCCGGAAGGTATAAAATATGACTTGTACCAATATCTCCTCCCCTATCACCTTAAGAGAGTCAGGCTTAGAAGGCAACCTACAGAAGAAACCATAAATCTGCCAAATTCTGTTCAGCATAGCCTTTACTACAGAAAGAAGCGTTAAGTGTTCTTACTACTTCTAAACCATGTTAGTATAAGCATGAGAACATTAGCCTGCAGTGTCAGAAATGGGTTTGCCTGCGCAAATTAAAATCATACTCTTCCTTGCTAAACTCCTGCTGGTGCCAAAAACAGTTAAAGCTGGCTCCCTAAACTCCCTAAGCTGGTGACACAACCATACCAAGCTGGTGCCTCAACCTCTCTAAGCTGATGCAGACAAGAGGCAATTTCTGTATACTGAGCAAAAGTTCAGTAAAAGATAAGAACTTCAACAATCTAAACTTAGACTTGGACAACACACTCCGTTTCAGCCCAAAGCACTTGTCAGTCTTGAGTTTGTCTCTTCCATGGAACACGACAAAGAAAGCTAAATTTTCAACTGAACACAGTTTAAGCATCGATTAAGTGCCTGTATCATATGAGGCAGTTCTCTGCTACTTAAAAAAAAAAAAAAAAAGACAAGTGCCAGCAGACTTAAAAGGGCTCTAGAGTGTGAGAAAACTTGAGAAATGTGCTCTAATTGAAGGAGATAGCTTGGCTCTCTTTCTCCAAATACTGTACTTACAGGGTGCAGAAATACTCGAAGACACCTGAGACCTATTCACTAAACAGCCTCTTTCCTCAACTGATGAGGATAAAGTGAAGCGTAACGCTCCAGCAAATGCCAACAAAACGAGGGAGTTTCCTCCGATTCAAACTCTTCTTCCTCCAGAGGGAGACAGCAGCTGTGTACCATAACGCATCTGCAACTCGATGAAAGGGAGACAGGGAAACAGCCTAAAGTGACTCAACCAAGTTGATGCAAGTCAGCTGTGCAAAGAAAATGGAGTGCCAAAGAAAACGGGAAATGTTATGAGGCCGGGGGGAAAAGGAGTTACAATGACTCACTCTCCTCGTCCATAAGCGAATCAACAGACTTGAGAGCATTCCCACATGACACATCTTTACAAAGCTAAGTAGCTAGAATAATATCTAACTTGGAAACAACAGAAGGTACAGTAATCACGGTAGGAATGGAGAGAGAAATATTACTCTTTTTCTTTAGCCAAAGAAAAAGCACATAGAGAATGAACAAGAGCATTTTGACAGAGAAAGAGGAACAGGCTAACAGACAAGCATTTAGAATGAGCAATAGACGAAGAAATTGAATAAACAGCCAACTGAGTTTACATAACATCAGAATAAGTACAAATCACTACAGACATTATTATTAATAACACTGTCTATGCCTACATAATTAGTCCCATCAGTGCTAACAACCTCAAACTAGGTGCTGATGATGGTACACGTCGTTCGTACATGTTGCGAAGAATGATATTTTTATGATAAAATAAAGTTTTGTACATACTTACCCGGCAGATATATACTTAGCTATAGTCTCCGACGTTCCCAACAGAATTTCAAAACTCGCGGCACACGCACAGGTAGGTCAGGTGATCTACCATACCCGCCGCTGGGTGGCGGAATAGAACCATTCCCTGTTTTCTAATCAGATTTTCTCTTCCACCTGTCTCCTGAGGGAGGCTGGGTTCCCGTGTCGTATATATCTGCGGGTAAGTATGTACAAAACTTTATTTTATCATAAAAATATCATTTTGTGACATGCAACTTACCCGTCAGATATATACTTAGCTGAATGGCACCCTTGGAGGAGGGCAAGAGACAGTAAATAACTAAAAATGTTGAACAACATATGTTGTAGGATAAACAAAAACCATGGTTCTTACCTGATTGGGCAGAAGACTTCATGGATCCTGTCTATGAGTCTGCTTGCCTCAGGAGCTTCAGCGAGGATGTGACCTGTGACTGACAGCCCTTCTGGATGAATGTGCCAATGGGGATGACCACTAACATGGCCAAGCCTATAGCGGATCGTGTCAAAGGGCTGACCCACTTAGGATGACCTAGAGCCTACACCTGAATCGTATCAATGGGGGCTATCCTCTCTTATGACAGAGCTAGGTGTCCATAAAAATACAAGTAACATGACAACCAATCCAGACCACCTGACCAATCCTGTGGAACCTTGTTAGTGATAAGAATTGAAAGGGAAGCATAACTCCACCACCCTCTTTCAACCAACCATAAAAACACACACCACCAAGCCTTAAAAAAAACTGAATTAACAAAACTAAATAGAGTTGGATTCAGCTCCCTGTCCCAACACGAATCCGCGAATACGTATGCTCTAGAAGACCACTTATCATAACTCCCACTCTAATATCTCGTAAGTAATGAGATCGAACGTTGAATTACACCTCAATAAGTTGCCTCTATAATGAGACTGGAGAGCAACGTCTTGTGAAAAAAAGGGATGTAGCAATGGCTCTCACTTCTGTGTGCTTTCACTCTAAGGAGCTTAAAGTGCTCATCCTCACACGAGTATCGCTTCCTGATGGCGTCCTTAATAAAAACCTAAGGGCATTCTTTGAGATCCAGCTCGTGAGGATCCCAGACAAGGTTCCAAGACTTTGGTGAAGAAGATCCTCCCAGTAATTTCTTCTTTTCTAAAGTAGAATTTAAGGCTCTGGCTAAGAGTTTATGAGAGTCCTCTCAACTCATGTCCCATCACTGAAAGAAACATCTTTTAATTCAAGGTTCTTGTACGGTTTTAGAAGGATTCTCATTCTTAAGCTGGAAGAATGGTTTAAAGAACATATAGCTTCGAACCTTCCTTAAAACCAACTTTGCCGTCTAAGGCTTGTATTTCACTTATTCTCTTAGCTGAGGCGAGGGCAAAGAAGAAAAGTGACTTCCTGAAATGAGATCCCTGAAGGAAGCTTGATGAGGAGGTTCGAATTTCTTAGACATTAAGAATTTCAAGACTATGTCTAGATTCCAACTGGGAGGTTTTGAAGTCATGAATTTCCCTGTTTCAAAAGACCTTATAAGATCATGAAGGTCTTTGTTTTCAGAGATATTCAGATCTCTGTGTCTGAAAACTGATGATAACATACTCCTGTATCCTTTAATTGTGGATACAGAGGTTGCATTGTTCCCTCAGGAAGATAAGGAAATCAGCAATGTTTGTCACAGAGGTACTGGAAGAGGATATCTTATTGGTCCTGCACCATCTTCTAAAGACCTCCCACTTCGACTGGTAGAGCGAAGGGTTGAGGATCTCCTGGCTCTTGCAATAGCCTTCTCCTGGTTCTAGCTTTGTCACGAAAACCCTTCGCTCTGACCAGACCTTCGATAGTCTGAAGGCAGTTAGACTGAGCAGTTTAGGGAGATTCTTGTGGAATCTGTTGAAGTGGGGCTGTTTGAGAAGATCGTTCCTGTGTGGAAGGCGATCTGGGAAAATCTACTATCCATTCCAGTACCTCTGTGAGAACCAATCTTGAGCTGGCCAAAACGGAGCTACCAGGGTCAGTCTCGCGCCTTCCGATGGTCACGAAACTTCACTTACCACTTCTCCCAGGATCTTGAATGGGGGAAAAGCATGGCATCCTAATCTTGTCCATTCTAGGAGAAGACTGTCTTCATTGCAAACTGCTCTCGGGTCCGATATCGGAGAGCAGTAGTTTTTCAGTCTTGCATTCCAGTGGGTTTGCAAATGGTGATATTCGGCCTTCCCCACAGGTTCCACAGCTTTCAGACTTCTGAATGGAGAGTCCACTCTGTGGGAAGGACCTGATCCTTCCTGCTGAGAAGGTCCTCCCTCATTTCCTTTCTCCCTGTACAAATCTGGTGAGAGTCTGATCTTCCTCTCCTGGAGCCCATAACAGCAACGTTTTGCCGTTTACGTAAGGGAGAAGGAGTGTGTTCCTCCTGTTTTCTTAGGAGAAGCCAGGGCAGTAGTGTTGTCTGAGTTCACAGGTTGGACTACTTGTCCTGAGACTAGGAACTCAGAACTTGATGAGAGCCAAATGATTCAAGCTGTCAGCTCTTTCTTGTTGATGTGCCAGTTCACCTGGTCTCCTTCCCAGGTGCCTGACACTTCTCTCGACCCTAGTGTTGCCCCCATCCCGACTCAGGGCGTCTGAGAACAACACTAGGGTAGGGCTCAGTAACTGAAGAGACAGTCCTTTGTTTAATTTTCAAGGTCTAACCACCAGTTGAGATCCTCTTTATGCTTGTCGAAATTAGGAACAAAGTTGCTAAGTCCTGAGACTTCTGGTCCCATCTCTCCTTTAGGTAGAACTGAAACGGTCTCAGATGAAGTTTTCCCAAGGAGACGAACTGTTCCAGCGAGGAAATGGTCCCCAGGAGACTCATCCACTCCTCACCGAACAATGTTCTCTCCTTAGAAAGACTGTCACCTTTTCTATGCAGCGATCTATTCTCTCCTGGGATGGAAAGGCTAGAAAATCCCGAGAATCCATCAGAATCCCCAGGTAAACAATGCTCTGCTGTGGAACAACCTGGGATTTCTGTAGATTTACTAATAGTCCAAGGGACTGTGTCAGATTTAGGTGATGACAAAGTACTCAGACAACTTTCCTTTGATTGAGCTCGGATCAGCCAATCGTCGAGATACATTGATATCCTCACTCCCTCTAAGTGAAGCCAGCGTGCCACATTCCTTAAGATGCCCGTGAACACTTGTGGGGCCGTCGAAACCCAAAGCACAGGGACCTGAATTGAAAAACTTTTCCCGAATCACGAACCTCAGGAATTTTCTTGACGAGGGATGAATGGGAATGTGGAAAAGCGTCCTGCAGGTCCAGGGAGACCATCAATCCCCTGGACGAAGAGCTGCAAGAACCGAAGAAGGGTAGTTTCCATCTTGAACCGTCTTGATCACGAAGAAATTCAGGGCGCTTACATCCAGAACCGGTCTCCAACCCCGAGGATTTGAACCAGAAAAAGACGATTGTAAAACCCGGGGAATGGAGGTCTTGAACCGGTTCTATTGCTTCCTTTCTAGCATCTGTTCTACTGCTGAAAAAGAGCCTGGTTCTTGACGGGATCCCTGTAGCTGGCGGATAACTCCTGGGGAGTTGATGTTAAAGGAGGACTTTCCCTGAAGGGGATAAGGTAGCCTCTTCTTAGAATGGAGAGGGACCAGTCGTCCAGCCTCTCTGTGCCCAGACCTCGGCGAAGGTAACAGTCTGGCACCCACTGTTGTCTGGAGTACTGGTTCCTCACTTGGTCCTTTGATCGGACGAGAGGAAGACCTTCCTCTTCTCTCGGTCTTTTTGCTTCTGAAGGAGGATCTGGGCGAAGGACCACCTCGAAAGGGGCTCCTGAAAGGGGCCTTCTCCTTCTTAGCGAAAGGGACAGCAGGTCTGATCCTCTTCATGACTGGGCCAAAAGATCCTGTGTGGCCTTTTCAGATAAAGAGCAGAAATCTCCTTCACCAAATTTTGAGGAAAAAGGTGGGGAGAAAGAGGAGCAAACAGAAGAGAGGATCTCTGAAGAGGAGACACAGACTTCTCGTGAGGAAAGAGCTGAATACTGACCTCTTCTTGAGTATACCAGCTCCGAATAAGGCAGCGACTTCCAGCGGAACTACTCCCTCACTGCTTTGTCCAAACAAGACAAAACACTCACTCAAGTCATCCATACACAGGAATTCTGGTCCCAAGTCCTGTTGGCCAAAGCTCCAAGAGACCAATCCATAAAGTTGAATACCTCCACAACTCTAAAAGACCCTTGAGGAGATGGTCCATTTCAGCTCATTCCCCAAGTCGCCTTAATGAAGAAAGAGAAAGTCTCCTGGAGGAGTCTACCAGATTAGAAAAATCTCGTCAGCTGATGTGGGGAGCCCCAACCCCATAGGCTCCTTGGTCTCATACCACAATCCTGACTTTCCCAAAAGTTTCAAAGGGGGGGAAAGAGAAAACCGTCTTGCTTGCATCCTTCTTAGATTGCATCCATTCTCCGACTCCTTTAAAGGCTTTCCTCATCGAAATCGTAGATCATCATCTTGACAAACGAAGAGGGTCTAGCTGACTTGGTGCTGTCCCACAAAGATCCCGGAGAAGGAGGGGCAGCATGACAAAGAGAATCTCCAAACTCCTGAATCAGAACCGAAGCCAACCGTTTGTAATCCGAAACTCCAGCGTCCTTAGGAGATTCCTCCTCTGATACTTCCTCCAAAGCAGCAGGCGGAGAGGAAGGCTTAAAAGAAGAAGAGCGCCTATCAGGAGAAGCGAGCCTGGATGGAGAAGCACTCCTGTCCAACAAGAGCCCTACCAGGAGAATGGCGCCTGACACCGGACGGGCGCCTGACAGGAGGGGGTCCTGTCCACTGATGAGAGCCTTCCAGGAGGAGGCCCTAAAGCGGGGCGCTTGGCAGGAGAGCGGTGTCTGCGGAAGGAGGGGGCTTGGAAGGCGGCGAGCGCCTGTCCAAAGGAGAAGTACTGCGAGGCTAAGTGCGCCTGGAAGGAGAGGCGCTTCCCTCGATGACGGCGCCTGGAAAAGTGCGCCTGCTGGGAGACGAGCGCCTGCTCGGCGGCGTCTACTGAGACGAAGAAAACTTGCTAGTAGAAGGAAGCTTGGCAGGAGAAGAGCGGCGAGTTGAAGAAGAGAGCTTCCTGGAACTCTTAACAGGAAGAAAGTCATCCTTCCTCGAGAGAAGAGGTATCCTTTGCAAGAGATCCAACAAGTGCCGATAACTGCTCCTGGAGGCCGATCAAAATCTTCTTCGTCGAATCCTTAACTCCTGTTGGAGAGGAGGAGGGGATCTCTGAGGCTCTCTTCCTGACTATAGGAGAATCCTCCGGGAAGCGCTCAGGGCTCGAGTCCAAAAGCTCTACTCTAGGAGCCTTCCAGGATCTCTTCAGAGGCGCGACTCCTCAGCCGAACTCCAACCACGCCTCGGAGAAGACGGCGTCAGACGACGAAAACACTTCTTCAGGATGCCTTTTCTATGGCGATCCAAGGCAGCCTGGGGCGCAACTACAGGATCTGCTGAAGGGCCGCCTGATCGTTGGGGATGCTCTACATCCTCCCTGCAGCTTTCGACATTCCTCCTCCACTGGTCCTGGGAGTTTGGAAGAGGTCTAGGCCTAGGAGCAATGCGGAGCCGATCAGACGCCCCCTCCACTACACTGGGGACACTGCACATATCACTGTCACTCTTACCTTCCTTCATCGATTGGTTGCGATTTCATACTGAAGAAGTTCCGCTTTCATCGCAGCCATTTCAGAGGACGAATCCACAGGTTCGATGAAGGAGGGAGAAGGGGCTGAAACCAAAGGATTAGGAGAGTCTACTGTGTTAATCTCTGCCTTGCTCAGCAGAGCGAGACCTACTCGAGCTTCTGGAGGAAGCCTTCCTAACTCTATCCTTTTCAAGCTTCTTCAAATAAGAAGTCAAAACCTTCCATTCTTGATCAGACAATTTCTCACACTCCTTGCACCTATTGTCCGAAGAACAATCATTCCCCCTACACCTCATACATACAGTGTGAGGGTCTGCAAGCTTTTTAGGCAACCTCACCTTACACTCTTGCCTAGCACACACACGGAACACAGGCGAAAACATTAACATCAGACATCTTAATGAACAATCCAAAAAAGTCAGTCCACAATAGCGTATGCCAAACCAAAGATCCAATACGTCACCAAAATCAGGCCAAACAGATCCTCAGCAAGCGAGAAAACGAAAATCAAAGCAGGAGGAACCAACAACAGATGTTGCGGAACCAGCGACAGAGAAAATCTGATTAGAAAACGGGAATGGTTCCTATTCCCGCCACCCAGCGGCGGGTATGGTAGATCACCTGACCTACCTGTCAGCGCGTGTGCCGCGAAATTTGAAATTCTGTCTGGGAACGCCGGAGACTATAGCTAAGTATATATCTGACGGGTAAGTTGCATGTACAAAATTATCGTTTACCAAAATTATCTTTCGGCTAACGCATTAAACAAGACTCAGAGTGTGAAAAACAGAGAGGCAGGTGACAGAGGGCAAAGAACCACATCACCCCAAGAACTGGCCCAGTTCCTTGGGAGAGGACTCTTCCAACTGTCACAGGGCAGTCCTAGGCTCAGGCTACAGATGGGCAAGGGCACTGACACCTTACCTCTTATAGGGGAATGCAAAAATGATTGCACACTATGGAGGACCAGGAACAGTTCCCTAACCAATTCTGAAAAACCTTGTACAGTGAACCCTTGCTCTTAAAAATGGTTCGATGATCGCTGATTCATTTACTTCAAAATTTTTTAATTATTGTGTATATTATAAGAGAAAATATAACGGCGGATTTTCGGAAATTTCAAAAATACTCGCGATAAATGAAGACCCAAATATTTCATTAATTCCATTAATAATTATTAATATCTGCTAGTACTGTTGGTTCATTGCATTATGACATATAATTCAGTACAAAATGAAATTAAACAAAAGAGAAATGTGATCATAGAGATAATTCATTATAGTACTAGTAAAAATTAAACTATGAACATGAAACACTAATCAGATGCAGTCTGACATTGTCATATTTGAATGGTGTAAGGCTGCTGATGGCTAATATATACTAATTATAAAATACAAATGTAATGAATGTGCATCTTTTCCATGAATCTTTTGTACTGCATCCAATAATATTGTTTGTTGCAAAAATCACATCTCGAATAAACCTATACTACACAACAAAAAAAGCATAAAATAGCGTAAAGTATATTTGAATTTGAAAACTAGCATGTAAGATGGGCTGTGATTGGTTCCATTGGTGATAGATGACATCAGCTCCCAAGTTTTGTAATCTCGCCTGTGATTGGTGTTTTGACCGTTTCTCCGACCTAAAGCAACTTCCCTTGTCTCTGACCCTGCAGCATCTTCTCGGCCGCCGCCGTTTCCACTCTCTCGGTAGATAGAGCGCTGTTTAAATTACCAGTGCTGTGCGTGACAGTGTGTGTTTGAAGTTGAACTTTTTTTTAACTTTGTTTAACCCTACAATGGCTCCCAAGCGTTCTGCTTCTGCTAAGGCTGGTACTGAGCCTAACGCATGCGAGAAAAATGATGACGATTGCTGAGAAGGTGACACTTCGATATGTTGAAGGAAGGGAGAAATGTTCTGCATTACGTGGCCTGCCATTTTGGAGTGAATGAATCCACCGTTCGCTACATTAAGAAGGATGAGGCGAAGATTAGGAAGACAGCTGCCATCACGTTTAACAAGTCAATCTCGAGTTGTTACGGCTCGTAAAAAACGATCGTCCGTATGGAAGGTGCTGTCAATCTGGATTGCCGACTGCGGAAGAAGAAAATAGCCTTGGATACAAACACCATCCGAACCAAGGCTTTGAGGTTGTACAAGAATTTCGTGGCAAAGGAACCTCAAGATGATGGCGACCAGACTGAAGAAGAAGAGGAAGGCAAAAGATGATGTAGATGAACCTCAACCAGGACATCCACTGATTCCCAGCCTCGAGACATGACGTTTTACCGGCAGCAAAGGATGGTTGCCAAGTTTCAGAAACGCTTCAGCCTGAAAAGCGTTTCCCTGCATGGCGAGGCTGCTTCCAAAGCTGACACGGTCGCTGCTGAAAAAACAAGATACGAATGAAACGTTCAAAAGAATATCATCGCTGAAGGTGGATACAAGCCAACAAGTCTTTAATATGGACAAGATGGGTTTGTTTTGGAGGAAGAATGCCATCGCAACTTTCCTGTTCAAAGAAGAAGCCAAAGCCTCTGGCTTTAAAGTATTCAAAAGATCGTGTTACCCTCTTGTGATGTGTGGCAATGCTGGGGATTTTTCCTAAAGCCAAAAACCCTTGTGCTTTGAAAAATAAAAATAAGAATCTCCTTCCCTGTACTGGATCCATAATCCAAAAAGCATGGATTAACGAAAAGATGCTGACCTCCAACTGGTTCCACCAGTGTTTTATCCCACAAGTCAGTAAATATCTCTTAGAGAAAAACTTGCCATTTAAGATCCTTCTCCTGTTGGATGGATAAGCTGGTGACACGCAGATTGATCTTTCACATGAGGGCATTCAGGTTGAGTTCCTGCCACCCAACACAACGTCCTTAATTCAACCGATGGACCAGGGGTTATCAGGCTAGCGTTCAAGGCCCTCTACACAAAGAATACCTTGGCGGACCTGGTTGCGTGTGGATGCCGCCCAAGAAGATGAGGATGAAACATTCAATTTGAAGGCATACTGGCGGCAGTACACAATTGCCACGTGCCTTTCAGAACATCCAGAAGGCACTGCAAGAAATGAATACCTGCTAAGTTAATGCCAGCTGGAGGAAGTTGTGGTCGAGATTGTTTACGACGACGAGGATTTACGCCTGCCGAGATTCAACACTCTGCAGTACGGAAATCTGTGCAGTTGGCTGCGATAATTGGAGATGACATTAGCAGGTTTGGCGACATGACGCGGAAGACGTTGGCGAGTTGTTGGACTGCCATTCCCAGCCGCTAACTGAGCGCATTCCTCGAAGGCCTGACAAAATCAGCCAGTGAGGAAGAAAATGAACCACAGGAAGAGACCAAGAAGTTGTCAAGAAACAGGCTTAACATTAGAACGAAAGCAAAGCTCTGCAACCTAAAGCGAAGGAGCTGAAAGAATTGTCACAAGAATGGGACGAGGATATGGTTACTTCTCTGCAGTTCTGCAACAAAATCGATGAAACATGACTTCACAGGATGCTCTTTGATCGAAAAAAAAGCAAAGCAAGGCTACATCTGATCACAATGTTCTTCAATAAAAGCAAAAAGAGCCAGTTCCTCCTGCTACTATGCCTTCTATGGAAGAAATTGAAGAAGTGTCCCAGGAAGAAGTTGAAGAGGTGTCCCAGGAAAAGACACCTCAGTCTGAAGAGACGTAAAATACAATCATTGGCTGCACAGATAGAAGACATCATCAGCTTCATCATCATCAAACATTTCTGCTGTGCAGCAAATTCATAGATGCATCATCATTCAAGTTTTTCTTCAACTTCTTTCATGGTGGGTACAGTAACAATCTTTATTTCTTTATATACATTAATATTCTAACATTTTAATATTAGTGCCTGTTTTAGATTAGGTACTATACATGCATTAAGTGTTCTGTACATTAAAGGGTGGTTTGTTAACAGTACATACGAGGAGGGCTTTATTGTAACTTCCAACTCTATCGTGGTGAGTAAAATACTGTACAATTGTACAATACAGCATGATAACAATCTTTCTATTTTTATGTTCATTACTGTTTTATTGCTTATCATTTGTGCCTGTGTACTGTATGTATGCGTATTGTAGATATCTGTACATTACTGTAAAGGTGGTTTGTTAACAGTACTATGTAAAGGGAGGATTTTAAAAGTCTGAATACATGTTAAATAAATACTGTAAATATGGTGTCCCTACAGAGGGATTTTCAGCTATCAAACATCACAGTTCTGAAACCTTCTACATGATAAATTGGGGTTCATTGTACTGACCAAAATAAGGTTTATATTTCCTGTTGTAACTTCTCGATACATTTTTCCTGAACTGAAAGGGGAGTGGAAGGCGAAGCTAAAGAGGAAGTTTCAATACTAACTAAAGCATTTCCAAAGGAAAAGCCTAGACTGAATAAGAATAACAACAGACAAAGGACCTGGAGATGAAGGAGTAATGACAGGTTGGTGACCTGACTTAACTATTTGCTTTCACAATCTATTTCCTTCCCTTATCTTCCTTTACTAATGAACCTAAGCAGAAAGTCCTTCAAAATCCCTACTTCCTCACATCTATTCTCAAGATCACACTTTATACCACTGCAGCCTGCAAAAAGAGTGTGTGTGTACTCTCAAAATTCAACATCCTGCTAACACAGTACTCATTCCTACAGAACCTAATGTTCTTAGCCTTGATTCCAGTGAAAGGTATCCTAGGAAATAAATGTACAGTACCATGATAGCAGCAAAGAGCCATAAAAATTAAATACTGTACCAGCTACCGCCTATACACAATGGCAGCAAGAAAACTTCTGACAAGAGCTAAAACATGTAAAACACACCTGGAGGAGAACGGGTGTACTAGACAGTCATGCAGACAGCCATTTTATCTTTTGTTTGAATGCCAACTCACCTATTAGCATGGAGATATAAGCTATCTTTAACAGTAGATAAAATTCATCCAAAATAGTCAAGTCCATACACTGTAACTATATCAGAAACAAGGTGTAACAATATTTTTCAGAAAATACTGACATGGGGTAGATTGCTATTTCATGCTGCAATAAATGCCACAAAAAACACTAAATTAAAATAAAAATTATGGATAGTGATTGATTGATTACGGTTGCTAAACTGGCATCACAACATCTAAGTTATTGATGCCATAATAAAATTAATATGAAAATAAAATAAAAAATTAAAAAGTTTCATACTGTATGAGAAATATCTAAAAATATAAATATAATCATATCTGTGTATTCATATATATATATATATATATATATACACATAATATACAGGCAGTCCGCAGTTATTGGCGGCATTGGTTACTAGCGATCCGGTTTTACGGCGCGTCTCTAGTGACAACAAAAACTGGATTTTCGGCACTGATATGTGCCAATCTCTGGTCATCGGTGCCAATCCCTGGTTATTGGCACTGATCCCCACTTATCGGCGCCAATAACCGGATATCAGCGCCGATAACTAGGGATCAGCGCTATTATTACTGATTTTAGATTATCATCACGCTGTTGGGAACGGAACCCCCGCCAATAATAGCGTTGAAAACCCAGCTTTACACCGCCGTTAACCAGCTATCGGCACCATTAACTGGAGATTGGCACTGAAATTCCCACTTAACAGCACTGTCAACCAGAGATCAGCGCTGTAATCCCCACTTAACAGCGCCATTAACCAAATATCAGTGCTGAAAATTCAGTTTACAACATCGCTAGCCAAGCGCCATGACAATGAAACGTTTAACCGTGCTAGTAAGGGGACTGGCTTTATATACTGTATTTATTTTCAGTATATATATATATATATACTGTATATATATATATATATATATATATATATATATATATATATATATATATATAATATATTTATATATATATATATTATATATATATATATATATATATATATATATATATATATATATATATCTACTTACATACAACACACATACACATACACAGTAATACTTTGATCTTACACATGAGCGAGTTCTTTGGATTCACACACGCAGTGCGAACTTTTCACTGGAACCTAACTAACTGGCATACGTGATTTTTCTGTCAGACACACAAAATTCTCTGAAACCCTGCAAGTGGTTATGTTTAATTTTGAAGTAATTTGCAAGTTTCATGTTTTGTAAAATCTGTAGAAAAATGCATTTCATGCTTTTGACAGTAAATCTGTATGAAAAATGCATTTCATGCTTTTATGTGTAAAATCTATATGAAAAATGCATTTCATACTTTGTGTAAAATCTGTATGAAAAATGTATTTTTATTTTTTTTACATGCATAAATATGATGCAAGGTAATTTCAGCACATTCAGTTAGTGTACTTTTACAAGATGTGATACCCATTTGCAAAGTTACTGCACTTTTCAAAGATGATACCCCCTGCAGAAAATGCTTGTTTAATGTTTAAAGTACATTTATAAGTTTTCATGCTTTTAACTGTAAAATCGATTTGGAAAATTTATATTTATATTTTTGTACATAAATATCATACAAGTATTATGTCCATTCGCAAAGTCTTTGTCACAAGGACTTTACATGACCTTGAGATGAGATGGTTCAGTTGCGCTCATTTGATAAAATGAATTCGTTAATGTAATGTCAGAGATGTAACTACGAGTTGTATAAGTTTCATTTTTTGAAAATTTCTTTGTTAACCCTCAGAGAAAAGTGCTGGTGCAATCTGTATGTGCATGTAACTACAGCACGTTCAGTTGGTGTACTTTTACAAGATGTGATACCTCTTAGTTACTGCACTTTTCAAAAATGATACCCCAACAGAAAGTGCGTTTAATTTTTAAGTACTATTTTATAAGTTTTAGTGTTTTTTTTGTAAAATCAGAATGGAAAATTTGTATTTATATATTTGTTGCATAAATACAATACAAAAGCAGTACAGTTACTGTATTACAGTATATGTATCTCTCTATCTCTCTCTCTGTATATATATATATATATATATATATATATATATATATATATATATATATATATATATATATATATATATATATATATATATATATAATATATATATATATATATATATATATATATATATATATATATATATATATATATATATATATATATATATATATATATATATATATATATATATATATTATATATATATATATATATATATATATATATATATATATATATATATATATATATATATATATATATATATATATATATATATATATATATATATATATATATATATATATATATATATAATATATATATATATATATATATATATATTATATATATATATAATATATATATATATATATATATATATATATATATATACATATATATATATTGTATATATATATATATATATACATATATTATATATATATATATATATATATATATATACATATATATATATATATATATATATATATATATATATATATATATATATATATTTTTTTACCGATTTTCCGTGGTTTTAGTTTTGAAATATGCTCTGTGAGACAGGTAGCAACAATTTAAGTTAATTTAGCCTTGTGATTCTGACTGTGGCATGCTTTCTTAAAAAGAGAGGAAAACAAAGGAGAACTTCATATGAGCATAGGGCTCTGGTTACTGAGGGAAATATTACGTAAAACACGTGTCCGGCAAATTTAAAGTGTATTTACATAAATGATATCAGCGGGAAAGAGGAACTCAAGTAGATTACTATCCCAAGGAGATTCCTACTGGATTGAATGAAACTGGGGGATTCCAGACACAGTCCGAGAAGCTTCCACGAAATAGAATCCCTCTGAAATGAGAGATATGCACATTATACGCCAGTAATGAAAATAGACAAAAGAATAATGAATTCGAAGCCGCACTGAGGGTGCCAAAGGAGTAATAAAAAATTAATACTGCCGATGCAAGAGGCGCACGGACATTAGACAAGGGAGATTTCTGGCTTTCTTTTAAGAAAATATTTACGAGACAAAAGCGTGACTGAAATGGGGCTCTTCCAGGGCACTTTACCTTAGCAGATTTTCCGAGGCGTGTAGAAGGCGGTCCGTGGATGACTTGCGATTTCCGAGGACGAGTTTCTTCCACGTGGTGAGATGCTGAGGGCTTCCGTAAAGGGCAAGGCGATGGGGACTCCTGAAACTCCAAGCAGTGGCGTGTGGGCTCGAGGAATACGGTCGAAGGGCACGAGGAAAAGTATACTTTTGAAAGGGCCACGTGGTTTAGGATGCAAGGGCATCGATGGGGCCAGGTGTTGAGGCGTCTTCATTCCATATCTTCCAGCCCGCGTGTGTGTGTCGACCTCGTGGGTTTCTGCTTTTATCCCCTCCTATGGGGCAGGGGCGTCCAACACAGATGTTTGACTCATTGCACCTGCTGCCCGCAGAGGTTTTGGCCTGTAGGAGAAACACCCCAAGCCAGATTACTTTTTTGCCTCGAAGGAAAGATCTTTATCAAAAATGGGATAGCCTTTAATCTTTTTAACCCCTTGTTTTTAAGTCGATAGACAGATGGTCTATCGATCGAGGACTGGCAGTAAATGAAACACAACAGAACAATCCAACAACAACAAAGGAGGGGGCAGTTTGCTAGCGAATTCTTGCTAATCATAATACCTCCCCATACAAGATGATGTACATACCTCCTTGGTGTGTACATCGATATTCAAATGAATGAGCGGCAAATGCTTTCGTTACTCTACATTCTGCCTTGCAATGAACTTTACTCCAAGGGTTTTTATGAAGCTGTGACATTACTTTTAATAACACATTGGGACAATTTTCGTTAACAGAACGCATAGTGATTTAAACACTTGCAAAAAGAATAATTACTTTAGATTTGGTTACCCACTGGTAACTTTATAAAGTGACTCGAACAATTGTGAATTAATTAAGATTATAGGACCACGTATATGAGGCTATGGCCAACAAATGAAAAGAAAGGTTATTGTTCAAGAGTTAAAATACACGGTTACTTAATTTTAGATAAAATGCATGCGGTTAGTACAATCTGCCTTGAAGAGGCTGTGTAAATGAAAAACAGCATTTATTTTTGTAAATGACATCCTTTTTCACGATACTGTAATGACTATACATATTCGCATTGATAATATATCTTCGTTTTAACGTGCTTTGCTCAGCTATCGTTCAACGATTTTGACAGCTGTATGTCAAAAAGTGGGCGAGAGTATTCAGAGAGTTTTAATTCGCTAACCTTAAACTACGCTAATTTTATCGTCGTCCACTGCCTACTCAATGTTATGATCAGGCGAGCAGACAAAAGATGTGGGGTAGGACAAACAGCAATCTTGGAAGGAATGGAAGGGGAAAAAGGGATAATAATAACAAAAGGAAAATTACCAAGGCGTTATTTAAGGAAACTTGACCGCATATGAAAGGCGGGACACGTCCCTCAGAGCTTACAAAAGGGGGCATTTAAAATCACAAGGGCAAGAGTTTATGACTCGCGATTCATTAAAATAAAGATAACTAAATGACTAAAAGAAAGTAAATGATATTGGCAGAAGAGCTAAGGGAAAAAGAGTGAGGTTTTTATTGTGTTAGGCGGGAATTTATCGTCCTACGCCTATAAATTCGACCGGACTATCACTTCAGTCCCAGGGGCGAGAAAGTGCACCCAGGCGCGACTCCTTCAGGAGGGGCTGACACGCACGCCCGGTGCCAAGGTATGGGCGCAAGGGCGTGCCACTTCTCACTCTGTTATTCTTAATGATTTATACATTGTGTGGGAATGGTATCCCGTATTTAATTGCCTCTTGTGGGGATAATTTAAGGGAAGATTAATAGAGGATGGTAAGAGATAGCAGTTCCTGAGGAACGGAAGAAGATAGAGGAGGGTCTGACATCCCCTTCTGGATTAGGGTGCAAGGCCTTGAAAAATGAAATGGTGGCACAGGTGCCATGGGGAGCTCTAGAGCTCTTTGTAAATTACCTGGAATGTCCCACGCCCGTGGTAATTTCGCCTCGAGCCTTTCTCAATGGGACAGTCGTCCTCGGCCGAAGCGGAGGGCCCGCGACCGGAGAGGCGGCACGAGTACCACCTGGGCCTGCTGATGCGACAGCTGGCGCGGGAGGGTTCCGTGCGGGTTCTACCATGATCCGTCGCGGCTCTTGTAGTTCATCGGCCAAGTGAGATATGGCAGAATCCTGACTTGCAATTCGTCGGCGACGGACTGAGGCAGAGAGGAGGCGGTCGGGGTGGCGTGGCGGCTTCGCGGGTATCGATGACCAGCTCAGGCACGGGTTGCGAGGCCGCACCTGCAGGTGAGCTTCCGCGGTGGTCGGGAGGAACCGTCTCTCTGACCGGCGCTGGTAGCGGTGCCAGGCCGGGGAAGAGAGGGGTCCTGAGTTGGATCCCGTGAATGGAGATCGGCGTGGCGCTCTGGCGCTGGCACTAGGGCAGAGCCAGGGCGCTATCAGAGGTTTCTTGGGCTCGTCGGTCAGGACCGGACCCGAGCTTGGCCTGCTCGGGGCATGCAAGTGGCACCGGCAGGAATTTGGCATCTCCTGAAGGAGATTTGATTGGGAGCCCTGGCACTGGCACTGAGGCAGGGCCGGGCACTGGAATGGATCGGGAACCGATCGATGGGGCCACTGTACATTGTACTCAGGTGGCACTGGTGGGGACTGCGTCCTCCTGGTACCCAGGGGCGCCAGTCTTGACTGAGAAGCGGGGGGAGAATTACTCGCGCCCGCCGAATGATTCGGGAATGGGGACCCCTAGATTGTCGTGATTTCGGTGGGGACTGAAAGTCCTGTCCCAGGATGACGTCATAGCCTCCGGGAGATGGCTTGCTACTGCAAGATTGCAAATTTTGGATTGGTGAGGTCTTGTGACTCTCAATTGGACCGTAGGGAGTATCATTTAAATTGATTTATTCCCTCGATCGTGATGAGTTTTTCGTCTATTGATGATAGCTCCGTGAGGGGAACTCTGTCCCTCCGGATGAGGGAGATTTGTGCGCCAGTCCTCGAAAGCAGTGACTCAGCGCCGCGGCTCGCTACCTCGTGGAGGGCCACGTATACAGGCCGCCGGCGGGAGGGCCCTAATGACTGGGGATCTGTGACGGCCAAGGCGGCGGTGGGAGTATTTACTTTATTGTGCGTGGGCATTTTGCCCATGCGGGAGAATAATATAGACCTTGCACGCCGTGCAAAAGGTCTGGCTAAAGTCTTTCGCTGCCCCTGTGGGAGCGCGGGGCGGTTATTTGTCGGTTTTCGGGAGAGAGGAGCCGGTTTCTTGTTCGGCACTGTTCGGAGGGAATGCCCGTTTTCTTACAATAATGGCAAGTTAGGGGCTTGCCGGAGTTCCATTTTTGTGGGAATTTGAACCTCCGAGGAGGGGCGGGGATTATCTTCCGCCCCATGGATCCTTCTTGAGGTGGTGGGTTTCCACATATCTGCTATTCGGCAACACTCGGTGAGTGTTGCTGGGGCTTTCCACTATATGGGTGGCGGGGCAGGAGGGGCGTGCGCGGGAAATGCTCAATTTAAACCGCTCGAGTACCTCGGCGGTGTTAGTGGCTCCTTCGAATCGAGCCATTTTGTCAACGCCGCTCGAATGGTACGCCCAATCGGACCAAGTCTGGCCTGCTTCTCTGGGCTGCTCTCTCAACGTCTCCTCCACCGCTCGGGGGTAATCTCGTGATGCCTTAAGTAACTGCTTGGCGTCGGCTTCCCCAATTTCCCGATCGTCTGCGGGAAGGGCGTGGTAGGCAACAAGGGCCTTTCCGCCCAGGAATTTAGTGAGAACAAGGGAGATTTCTGCGGGGAGAGATCGCAGCACTCCAGGACTCGTTCGGCCCTTTCAAGCCATACTTCAGGCTCGGACTCCGTCCATTTTGGCATGAACGAGTGAGCTTGGCTGAGGGCACTCATTCCCGCGGCAGGGGCGGGGTGGCGTGCTGTCGTTCTAGCACCTGGAGCTCATGGGCGCTCTCTCTCTCTCTCTCTCTCACGTTCTTCCCCTCTGCACGTTCCTTTTCCTCCCGTTGTTCTTGGCGTTCGTTCTCTCTCCTCTTGTTCTTGGGCAATTCGTTTCTCTCTCTCTCTCTCACGTTCTCTCTCCCCTCTCTGCACGTTCTTTTTCCTTCTCCTGCTCTTGGGCAATTCTTGCCCTCTCTCTCTCCTCACTCGTTCTCTTTCTCTCTCTTCACGTTCTCTTGCTCTCTCCGCCTTGGCATCGTCCACTCGTTCTTGAACCCATGCTCTCAGATCTTGCCCGATAGTTCCATGTCCTTCCCAGCGGACATGTAGAATTTGAAATCCTCGTTTTTGTTGGGCTCTGGTATTAGCCATCTTGGAATAATGGGTATAGGATATGTCTGAAAAGACTCAGGTTGTCTGAAAAGACTCAGTTGCAGGAGTCTGAAACACCCAATTGTTCAGACTGCAGGAGAATGGATCTGTCCGAATAAGACAGTTCATTAGTAAGTCTGAGGAGACTTTTTGTTAAAATTGGATGTGTCTTGGAAAGACGTGGTTGTTCTTGGCGAACGAATTCTAAATATGCGTCTCGGAAGGCGTGGTTGGATTTTGTCACGCTCGGACTTGGCCGGCTGTAGCGTGAAGTTAAGGAGTTGTTCTAACGAACTAGAATGATCAGTCCCGTAGGGCTTAGATGTGTGTGAACTACACTATATAATGTCTCAAAAGGACTTAATTTTGGGTTCCCAGGAATGAAATTCTCGCCACGTGCGGCGTAGAATTTTTGTATGAGTCTCTGAGGACTGGGGGTTTGGAGGGAATTCTCGCCACGCGCACGGCGTGGAATTTTAGGAGTCTCTGAGGACTGGAATTTGGAGAAATTCTCGCCACGTCTGTACGTGGAATTTTAGGAGTCTCTAAGGACTGGAATTTGGAGAAATTCTGCCACGTCATTTACATAGAATTTTAGGAGTCTCTGAGGACTGGAATTTGGAGAAATTCTCGCCACGTCACGACGTAAATTTTAGGAGTCTCTGAGGACTGGAACTTGGAGAAATTCTGCCACGTGCGACGTTAGAATTTTAGGAGTCTCTGAGGACTGGAATTTGGAGAAATTCTTGCCACGTGCGATGTAGAATTTTAGGAGTCACTTAGGACTTGGAATTACGATTAAATCCCTTAGGACTTAGAAATTACTAACGGAAACCCAAAGAAAAATGTATGCTGGGAAATGAATGGGGAAAAAAAAAAAAAATGCTACACACGCGGGCATGGGCGGGGGGGGTGCAGGTCGTTTGGCCAACACCGGAGTATTTTTAGATTCTGGGTGAATGAACCCGATATTTATATACCGTCTGGGATTCGGAAATTTCCCAGTCGTCTGAGAGGATAACAGTACAACGGCCTAGTAATTTTCCCTATAAAGCGGGTTTAAATTTCGCTTTCCTAACACCTAGCTCGAATTCTAACTACACTGAGAGAATTTTCAGCAATGCAAGCTGACTGTCGTGTCCCACGTGGGAATTTATTCGCCTAAATAACAGTTAAGCTAATTCAAATGTGAAGTAAAATTTATCACAGAGGAATTTATTTAGCACTATTCCTCGAAGCAAGGATATGGCAAAGATTTTAACACAGGAATTTTCGCACTATTCCTCGAAGCAAAAGATATGGCAAAGATTTTAACACAGAGGAATTTCGCACTATTCCTCGAAGCAAGGATGGTTAGCACCGGTTATTTCTAACTACCTATCCTGAAAGGCATGCATTAACGAATCTAATACTGGCGGTTCTTTTCTCTCAGTGATTACATGCGTCCCTATTTCTAATTCCTAGGAACAGTCACGATTGTAAAAGGTTTTGCTAAGATTAACACATTACTTACGTGGAATTTTCTGGATCTGTGTGCTGGTTTTACACAAAGGTTAAGTAATTCTCGTATCCAGCTTAGCTTTGCTAATAGCTGATCTGGCAAGTTGCAAATGCAATAAAAGCAACACTAGGGAACTGCAACTGCAAAACGAGATCTATGGCCAGGTCGCCATTTTTACGTTTTCCGTGGTTTTAGTTTGAAATATGCTCTGTGAGACAGGTAGCAACAATTTAAGTTAATTTAGCCTTGTGATTCTGACTTCGTAGGTGCGGGAAAACGTAAAAAAAGGAAAAACAAAGGAGAATTTCATATGAGCATAGGGCTCTGGTTACTGAGGGAAATATTAAAAAAACACGTGGGCAAATTTAAAGGAGTGTATTTACATAAATGATATCAGTACAGGAAAGAGGAACTCAAGTAGATTACTATCCCAAGGAGATTCCTACTGGATTGAATGAAACTGGGGATTCCAGACACAGTCCGAGAAGCTTCCACGAAATAGAATCCTCTGAAATGAGAGATATGCACATTATACGCCAGTAATGAAAATAGACAAAAGAATAATGAATTGAAGCTGCACTGAGGGTGCCAAAGGAGTAATAAAGAATTAATCCTGCCGATGCAAGAGCGCGGACATTAGACAAGGAGATTTCTGGCTTTCTCTTTAAGAAAATATTACGAGACAAAAGCGTGACTGAAATGGGGCTCTTCCAGGGCACTTTACCTTAGCAGATTTTCGAGGGGCGTGAAGGCGGTCCGTGGATGACTTGCGATTTCCGAGGGCGAGTTTCTTCCACGTGGTGAGATGCTAGGGCTTCCGTAAAGGGGGCAAGGCGATGGGGACTCCTCGAAACTCAAGCAGTGGCATGTGGGCTCGAGGAATACGGTCGAAGGCACGAGGAAAAGTATACTTTTGAAAGGGCCACGTGGTTTGGGATGCAAGGGCATCGGTGGGGCCAGGTGTGTTGAGGGCGTCTTCATTCCATATCTTCCAGCCAGCGTGTGTGTCGAGACCTCGTGGGTTTCTGCTTTTATCCTCCTATGGGGCAGGGGGCGTCAACACAGATGTTTGACTCATTGCACCTGCTGCCCGCAGGGAGGGTTTTGGCCTGTAGAAACACCCAAGCCAGATTACTTTTGCCTCGAAGGAAAGATCTTTATCAAAAATGGGAGCGCCTCTTTTAAACCCTTGTTTTTAAGTCGATAGACAGATGGTCTATCGATCAGTCGACTTCAAAGTAAATGAAACACAACAGAACAATCCAACAACAAAAAGGAGGGGGAGGCAGTTTGCTAGCGAATTCTTGCTAATCATAATAATATATATATATATATACATATATACATATATATATATATATATATATATATATATATATATATATATATATATATATATATATATATATATACATATATACATATATACATATATATATATATACATATAAATATATATATATATATATATATATATATATATATATATATACATATACATATATATATATACATATATATATATATATATATATATATATATATATATATATATATATATATATATATATATATATATATAATACATATACATATATATATATATATATAGCATATACATATACATATATATATATATATATATATATATATATATAAATATATATATATATATATATATATATATATATATATATATATATATATATATATATATATATATATATATATATTTATATATATATATATATATATATATATATATATAATATATATATATATATATATAGAAGAATTGCTGATTTTCAGACCCGACAAACATCTCAGGTTGAAGAGGTAAAGGCATGCATGTTTCTAACAAGATCAAGTTTATTCTGCCAACGTTTCACATCACATGATGCATCTTCAAGGCTGGAAAATTACATAAAATTAATACTTAAAATGTCACTTATACAATGGGAAAAACTTCTTTAAAAATTTTAAAAATTTAAAACATTTACAAATACAAAAATTAAGACGAGAACTTGAAAGGAACACCTACCAAGGCCAGAGCTAAAAAGTGACTAAAAAGACAGGGAGAAAATAAACAAACGAAAGAAACCTACAACGAACGTAGGAAAAGATAACAAATTTTGTAAAGAGAAATGGATTAACATTCTTCAAGAGATTAAAGAGATAAAACTCCCTCTCTCTCAGGAAAAAATAACAAATTTTGTACAGAGAAATGAATTAACATTCCTCGAGAGATTAAAGTGATAAACTCTCTCTCTCTTTCTCTCACTTGCCCTGCCAGTACAAGGCTGGCAGAATTTGTCGTAGTGGTAACTCACTCTCTCTGATTTGGCTGGAAGTACGTATGTATATATTTTTAAGGGTACTAATGTTCAAGATGACTTTGAAATGATATTAATAATATAATTTCAAAGATTAATACAATAATAGGATAATTTAAGTTATACAGTAATTGATGTAGGATGATACTTTAAGTATACATTTGGTATGTGAACTTTCAACATAGGATAGGCAGTTATAAGCATTTTTGAGGGGTTTCAACCAGTATTCAAGGATTTGAACTATTCACGGGGGTGTCTGGAATGCATCCCCCATGAGTAAGGGGGGTTTACTGCACATAGATGGCTTTGTAATTTAGCAGTCATCTTACACTGCAGTTATGAAATAAATTGAAGAAAATTTGCCATAATTTTTGACCTCGACTTATCTAAAGGTCGTCTTACACAGAGAAATATATGATAAGTTCCAATTTTGTACCAATGCCGAGGTTAGTGCATGAGCAAATGTAAGCAACAGCAGCCATTACCCTTGGCCGGATTTGTCCGTTAAATACGATGTCTGTTGATTCCCGGTTCGTTAAAGCAAGGTTTTACTGTACATACATACACTGCATATCTATATAATTTAAATTTTATTTAGGAGGCCTGCCTCCTTAACAAAGATATATAATTGCTCTATATTACAATCCTCACCAAGAATTGTAGAGAGGATAAAATGTCCATCTCTGTTACATCCCCAAGAGAGAAACCTGCGTCTTAGATTTCCAAGATTGGGACATTCTACCAGCCAATGTCTCACAGTCAAGGGCACAATACAGTCATAACAGAATGGAGGATTTTCCCCTGACAGCAAAGGAGGGAAGCACCTGAACATTTGATTACTGCGTTATCACTCACTATGCACTTGATTCGTGCTCTTATGCACAGGGAGACAGTACTTCTCCATCAAACAAAGGGTCAAAAAACCCAATCAGAAAAAACACAGAATGCACTGCAGTATAATGGCCCTGAAGGGGAAACTGGCCCTGGAAACATAAGTCAAGTGGGGGCATGTGCACCCTACAGACACAAAGAAAAAACAGTACAGCGCAAAAACTGGAGACAACTCAGAGAGCATGTGCAAAGGCGGACGCAGCTGTGAACACAATGGAGGAGTCACGCCATCTCAGGTCACGTGTGACCACAGGCCTAATGATTGCAGCAGCCAAAGAGCGCCAAGCGCAAATGCTCTATATATGAAAATGTAAGTTCGTATTTGTGTCGGAACAAAAATAAATTCTGTCCAATACTCATCAGCAAGTTGTAATTAGAAAACAGATGTATCCTTTGGGGGGTTCCAAAGATATTGCTCTACATGCACCCCACTTTGCACCATACAAGCCATTCATCTTTTAAGATCACACGCATTACAGATAGAGTACTTGAAATACACATGCAAGGAGACCTGTGCATTATCGAAATCTTACCTGGAACTATTCCAATACAGTACATGTACATGAAAAATTTTCCATGCCAGAATTCTGGGGGAAAAGTCATGGCTACAAAGGTTAAAAGCAGAGTGCAAGAATGGGTAGTGTTATGGATGAAAAGTGCAAGGTATAGAAAGAGAATGCAGCAGAGTACTGAAAACATACTGCAAAATTCATTTAGTAACCTACAAAAGCCCATATATACTGTCCAGTACTACAGAATACCAATAATTCCAGATTACAGGGCCATTAGTACAAGTACTCTACCACTACTGGTAGTTTAGGGTTTGGGTAAAATACAGGAATTTGTATTTACAAAACAAGAAACAAACTTAGCAGCAGCAGGATTAACTGGACTATTCCCAAATAATACAATGAATAATATTCAGGCAGAAAATGTCTAACTTATGTACTACTTCAAATTATACAGCAGTACAGTATAAAACAAAAAAAGAATAACTGTGTAGAAACTCATATACTCCACGTAATGGCAAATTATACCTTTCAGACTGATAATTATTTCTTTGAAAAAGTTGTGTTCTTCAAAATCCTTAGAAGTTCAAGGAATCAAAGTTCACTCTTTAATTTTTACTCGTAAGCTTAATTTTCTTGGAAGGTTTCAGCTGCTTCTTTACTAAGACATTTTTAAAGGACAACTGCCTCTGAAGTACAGGAAGTCCCTGTTAACAGTGGGGGTTCCGTTCCTGGCCGAGCACCGATAACCGAAAAACGTTGATAAGTGGAATATGACACTAATTATGATAAATGGCGTTTACGACACCACAAGCGCCAATAAACCGCTTACCGGTGCCGAAAACTGCCTGTCGATACTGATAAACCGCTTACCGATGCAAATAAACCACCTATCAATGCCGATAAACCGCTTACTGGTGCTGATAATCGCTTACCGGCGTCGAAAATCTGGTTAACATTGTCGTTAGCCAAGCCTCGTAAAACAGAAATGCCATTAATTGATACCACCGATAAGCGGGGACTGCCTGTAATTACCACTCATTATTACTATCACCTGTAAAACATTGCTCCAAATTTATATGAAATCATGTACAGTAATTTCTACTAATCCTGTTTCCCATAATTCTACTTAATAAGGTATGTCAAAGAAATACCAAACAAGAGATTAAAATGTTTTTAATAGAAAATCTTTTACTAAAAGCACCTACTGACATAGATTTAATATTCTGATATCCCTTATTCTATGACATTACAAGAACCACTACATATCACTATGAAACACAGGTACTTACCATTATTTCATCAGCATTTAAACCAAGACCATTAGCTAATAAATCCCACTGAGAGAGATCCATGTAGAGTTCAAATCCACAGATCTCTTCATAATTTTTCTTCCGAAAATCACAAAAATTTATATCAAAAGTTTCTGTGATCCAGTCATAATTTCTGAAATCAAATATATAAACAATTTAGTAACACAGAAGTACATGTACTGTAAAGCTAAACCTACAGACACTGTATTGTTACATAAACCACAACAAACTTTTGTGTACATTAAAAAAAATGGAAAAAAGCATATACAGTGGCTAGAGGTAGATATGATACAGTGATTCCAATGAGACAAATCTAAAAAAATATTTCAGAAAATGCAGAAAAAAGTAACTTTTGACTAAGCAGACAAGAATCATCCATCTCCATACAAGCTACACAAGATGGATAACTTTTTATTCAGCTATATCAAAAATGCAGAACTGTATGGTGAAAATTATATTTTTATGATAAAATAAAGTTTTGTACATACTTACCCAGCAGATATATACTTAGCTATAGTCTCCGATGTTCCCAACAGAAATTCAAATTTCGCGCACACGACAGGTAGGTCAGGGTGATCTACCATTCCCGCCGCTGGGTGGCGGGAATAGGAACCATTCCCGTTTTCTAATCAGATTTTCTCTTCCACCTGTCTCCTGAGGGGGGAGGCTGGGGTGGGCCATTATCATATATATCTGCCGGGTAAGTATGTACAAAACTTTATTTTATCATAAAAATATCATTTTTGTACATGCAACTTACCCGTCAGATATATACTTAGCTGATTGGCACCCTTGGTGGAGGGCAAGAGACAGCTAATAACTAAAAAACGGGAAAAACAACATATGTTGTAGGAAAAAAAAAAACCATGGTTCTTACCTGATTGGGCAGAAGACTTCATGGATACTGTCTATGAGTCTGCTTGCCTCAAGAGCTTCAGCGAGGATGTGACCTGTGACTGACAGCCCTTCTGGATCATATCAATGGGGAAAGACCCACTTAACATGACAGAGCCTGTTATGGATCGTGTCAATGGGGCTGAACCCACTTACAAGACAGAGCCCTCACCTGAATCATATCAATGGGGGCTATCCCTCTTACATGACAGAGCTTTAGGTGTCCAAATAAAAAACAAGGAGCACAACAACCAAAACCGACCACCTGACCAAGCTAACAACCTTGTTAGTGATAAGAATTGAAAAGGGAGTCATACCTAGAACACCCTCTTCCAATCAACCATAAAAACACACACAAAAAAGTAAAAAAAAACTAAATAACTAAACTAAAAAGGATTAGCTTCAGCTCCTTGACCCAGCACCGAATCCGCAGATACGTAAGCTCCTAGAGAGAAGCACTTCTCATAATAACTCTAATACATCTCTCAAAATAATGAGAAGCAAACACTGAATTACATCTCCAGTAAGTAGAGTCCACAATAGACTGGAGAGACCAAGACTTGTGAAAAGCCAGAGATGTAGCTATGGCTCTCACCTCATGTGCATTCACTCTAAGGAGCTGTAAATGTACTCATCTTCACAAGAAAGATGCGCCTCCTGATGACGTCCTCTGAATGAAGAAAGGCTGGGCATTCTTAGAAATTGCTCTTGAAGGATCCTTGACAGAGCACCAAAGACTTTCAGTGTTACCTCCCAGCTGTTTCTTTCTCTCCAGATAGCATTTAAGGCTTCTTACTGGACAGAGAGTGTTCTCCAACTCTTGTCCTGTTAAAGAAGAAAGACCTTTGACCTCAAAACTCCTTGGCCATGGTTTGAAGGGTTCTCATTCTTTGCTAAGAAGAGGGGCTTAAAGGAGCATATCGCTGAAGTCCTTCCTTAAAACCAACTTTGCTTCCAAAGCCTTGTAACTCACTTAATCTTTTGGCAGAAGCAAGAGCAAAAAGAACAGACTTCCTGGTCAAATCCCTGAAAGAGGCAGATCGAGGAGGCTCAAATTTATTAGACATTAAGAATTTCAAAACCATGTCCAAATTCCAGCTGGGAGGTCTTAGGGACTTGTTTTTTGAAGTTTCAAAAAGACCTTATAAGGTCATGAAGGTCTTTATTATCCGAGATGTTCAGATCTCTGTGTCTAAAAACTGAAGACAGCATACTCCTGTATCCCTTGATGGTGGAAACAGCAAGGTTGCACTGTTCCCTTAGATAAGATAAAGAAATCCGCAATGTCCATTGCAGAGGTACTGGAAGAGGACACTTTATTGGCCCTGCACCATCTTCTAAAAACCTCCCACTTCGACTGGTAGAGGCGCAAGGTAGAAGATCTCCTGGCTCTGGCGATAGCCTTTGCAGCCTTTGTGCGAAAAAATCCCTTCGCTCTAACCAGTCCTTCGATAGTCTGAAGGCAGTTAGGTTGAGAGCGGGAGATTCTTGTGAAATCTGTCGAAGTGGGGCTGTTTGAGAAGATCGCTCCTGAGAGGGAGCGACCTGGAAAATCTATCATCCATTCCAGTACCTCTGTGAACCAGTCTTGAGATGGCCAAAAGGGAGCGATCAGGGTCAGCTTGGTGCCTTTTGAAGAAACGAACTTTCTTATTACCTCCCCCAGGATCTTGAATGGGGAAAGGCATAACCGTCTAATCCTTCCAATCTAGGAGAAGGCCGTCTATTGCTACTGCTCTGGGGTCCGAGATCGGGGAGCAGTAGTTCTCAACCTCTTGTTCCAATGGGTTGCGAAGAGGTCGATATTGTCTCCCCACAGGAACCACAGCCTTTTGCAAACCTCTTGATGGAGAGTCCATTCTGTGGGAAGAACCTGGTCCTTCCTGCTGAGCAGGTCCGCTCTCACATTCCTTTCTCCCTGTACAAATCTGGTGAGGAGAATGATGTTTCTCTCCCCACCCATAACAGCAACATCCTTGCTGTGATAAATAAAGGGAGAAGGAATGTGTTCCTCCCTGCTTCCTGATATAAGCCAGGGCTGTGGTGTTGTCTGAGTTGACTAGAACTACTTGACCCCTTGACCAGAAGTTCGAATCTGGATGAGAGCTAGATGAATGGCTGATAGCTCCTTCCTGTTGATGTGCCAGGACATCTGATCTCCTGTCCCAGGTGCCTGACACTTCTTCCGAGCCTAGTGTTGCTCCCCAACCCAACTCCGAGGCGTCTGAGAACAACACTAGGCGAGGGTCAATTGAAGAGAATTCCTAGACCCAGTTTTTGGGGTCTAACCACCAACGGAGATGTTCCTTTATCTTGTCCGAAATTTGGAAAGTCTGACAAATCTTGGGACTTCGATCCCAACTTCTTTCAGGAAGAACTGAAGAGGTCTTAGGTGAAGCCTTCCTAGAGAAAACGAACTGTTCCAGCGAGGAAATGGTCCCCAGCAGACTCATCCATTCCTCGCTGAACAACTGTCTTTCTCTTAGAAAGTCTGTCACCTTTGAAGGCAGCGTTCCCTTCTTTCCAGGGAGGGAAACGCTAGAAAACCCAAGAATCCATCAGAATCCCCAGGTAGACAATTTCTGCTGAGGAATCATCTGGGACTTCTCGAGGTTTACTAAAAGTCCTAGAGACTGGACCAGATTTTAGAGTGAAATGAAAGTCCTCCAGACAACTGTTTTTTGAATGAGGACCGAATTAGCCAATCGTCGAGATACAAGGAAATCCTCACCCCCTCTAAATGCAACCAGTGAGCCACATTCCTTAAGAATGCTCGTGAACACTTGGGGGCTATGGAAAGTCCGAAGCACAGAGCCCTGAACTGAAAAACTTCTGCCGCCTACCATGAACCTGAGGAACTTTCTGGAGGAGGGATGGATGGGAATGTGGAAGTAAGCATCCTGAAGGTCCAGGGACACCATCCAATCTCCTGGACGAAGAGCTGACAGAACCGAAGGATGTCGTCTCCATTTTGAACTTCTTCTTGATGACAAAGAAATTCAGGGCGCTCACATCCAGAACCGGTCTCCAACCCCCCGAAGATTTTGGAACCAGAAAAAGCCATTGTAAAAACCCGGGAATGGAGATCTTGAACTGGTTCTATGGCTTCCTTTTCTAGCATTTGTTCCACCCCTAGCAGAAGGGCCTGGTTCTTGATGGGATCCTTGTATCTGGCCGATAACTCCTGGGAGTTGTTGTCAAAGGAGGTTTCGAAGGGGATGAGATAGCCCTTCCTCAAAATGGAGAGGGACCATTCGTCCGCCCCTTCTGTGCCCAGGCCTCGGCGAAAGTAGCAGTCTGGCACCCACTGTCATCTGGAGGACTTGCTTCTTCACTTGGACTTCCTGGATAGGGAGTCCTGAAGGTCTAGATCTTCTTTCTCTGGCCTTTTGCTTCTGAAGGAGGATCTGGATCAAGGATAACCTCGAAAGGGCTCCTGAAAGGAGCCTTCTCCTTCTTCAGCAAGAGGGACGGCAGGTCTCATCCTCTTCGACGACTGTGCCAAAAGGTCCTGTGTCGCCTTTCTCAGACAAAGAACTAGAAATCTCCTTCACAGTCTCTTGGGGGAAAAGATGGCTAGAAAAAGGAGCGTACAAGAGGAGGACCTCTGGAAGAGGAGAAACAGATTTGGACCAGGAAAGCACTGAAGACTGACCTCTTCTTCAGCAATAGCAGTGCCAATAACAGGGAAGCGATCTCCAGTAGAGCTGTCCCTGACAGCCTTGTCCAAGCAAGACAAAACACTGCTGAGGTCCTCCAAACACAGGGAATCCTCTTCCAGAGTCCTCTTAGCTAAGGCCCCAAGAGACCAGTCCATAAAGTTGAAGACTTCCAGCACTCTAAAAAGGCCCTTGAGGAAATGATCCAATTCACAAATCCCCAAGAAGCCCTGGCCAAATTAAGGGAGAGTCTTCTGGAAGAGTCAACCAAGAAGAGAAATCTGAGCCAGCAGATGAGGGGAGAGCTAACCCCATCGGTTCCTTGGTCTCATACCACATTCCGCTCTTCCCAAAAGTCTGGAAGGAGGCAAGGAGAAAACAGTCTTGCCTGCATCCTTCTTAGATTGATCCACTCTCCGAAGAACCTTTAAACGCCTTCCTTCATGGAGATCGTAGGACGCATCTTGACAAAGAGGAGGATCTAGAGGCCTTGGTGCTGTCATGGAACCAGGAGAAGGAGGAGAAGCAGGCTTAAGAGAATCTCCAAACTCCTGAACCAGTAAAGCTGTCAACCTCTTGTAATCAGAAACTACTGATATCCTTAGGGGATTCATCCTCCGATAACTTCCTCCAGGCCAGCAGGAGGAGGAGAACGTTTAAGAGAAGAAGAGGGGCACTTGAGGAGAAGAGCCCTAGAAGGAGAAATGCACTTTGTCCACTGGAAGAACGCTGATCAGGAGAGATGGCGCCTGCTGAAGACTGGCGCCTGACAGGAGAAGAGGTCGAACCAACAGCGAGCCCTTGCTGGGAGAGAGGCGCCTAACAGAGAAAGGAGCGGCTGGGGAGGAACTTCTAGAGCGGAACGGGGACTGAAGAGAGCGCTTGTCAGACTGAGGAAAGCATCCCAACAGGAGAAGAACACGCGGAGGCGCGGCGCCTGGGTGGAGAGGCGCTATCCTCCGAGCGCCTAGAGCGCCTACAAGAGAGCAGCGCCTGCCAGGAGAGAGCGCCTAACAGGAAGGAGGCCTGCTACTGGAGGGGCGCCTAAGGAGAAGAGCGCCTGGAAGGATGATGGCGCCTGGAAAAGAAGGCGCCTGGAGGAGAAGAATGCCTGCCAGGAGAGAAGAGCCTGGAAGAAGAGGCGCCTGCTGGGACGGGCACTAACAGGAGAAATGGGAATGCTTGACTTGCTGGGAGAAAGAAAGTTGATCCTCCTCCTCCACTGGTCCTGGGAGAGAGAGGCTCTTTGAAAAGAGCCAGCAAGAGCAGCGGTCAGCTGAGCCTGGAGGCCTGGGGAAATCTGCACTGTCACTGGACTCCTGACCTCCAGATGGAGAGGAAGGGGGAGATCTTACAGATCTCTTCCTGACAACAGGAGAACCTTCAGGAAGCGCTCAGGCCTAGAGTCCAAGGTGTCCTCCTCTAGGAGCCTTCCAGGAGAATCTTCAAGAATATTAGGGACTCTCCAGCCGAACTCCAACCAGCGCTTCGAGAAGAAGAAGCAGAAGACGAGAAACACTTCTTCAAGATCCCTTTTCTGGCAGCGATCTAAGGCAGCCTGGGATGCACTCAAAGGAGCGCTGCCATTCGCCTGACCAGTTGCTCTCTTCATCCCCCTTGCGGCTTATCAATGAACATTCCTCCTCCACTGGGTCTGGGAGTTTGGAAGAGGTCTAGGCCTAGGAGCGAATGCGGAGCCGATCAGACGCCCCCTCCACTACACTGGGGACACTGCATCACTATCATTTCTCACTTAAAGAAAATCCAAAGCAAAAATTCAAAAAACAATCCAATCAAAGCGGATGCCAAGCCAAAGATCCAATACATCTCCAAAGGTCAGAGGAAATAAATCCACAGGTTCGATGAAATCAAGGAGAAGGAACTGAAACAACTGGCCGGAACCAGGATTAGAGATCTGATGGAAAATGTTAAAATCTAATTCTCCTCCTTAAAGGTAGACCTGACCTACCTAGCTTCTGGAAATTTGTCGCCTTTCCTAACTCTATCCTTCTCCAACTTCAGACAAAAGACAAACCTTCCATTCCAGATCAGATGAATTTTCTCAAGCATTCAACACATTGTTCTCAAGAACAATCATTCCCCTACCTCAATGTACAGTGTGAGGATCTACCGGAAGATTAGGTAAATCTCACCTTACAATCAAGAAAAACTAACACACATCTGAAACAGGTGCAACACTCTGATCAGACATTCTTAAGAAAATACCAAAGCCAAAATCAAAATAATCCACAAAATGCGTAAAAAAAACCAAAGATCCAATAAACTCACCAAATTCAGTCAAAAAATCCTCAGCAAGCGAAAAATGAAAATCAAAGCAGAAGGAACCAACAACAGATGTTGCGGAACCAGCGACAGAGAAAATCTGATTAGAAACGGAATGGTTCCTATTCCGCCACCCAGCGGCGGGTATGGTAGATCACCTGACCTACCTGTCCAGTGTGCCGCTCCAATTTGAATGTCTGTCGGGAACGTCGGAGACTATAGCTAAGTATATATCTGACGGGTAAGTTGCATGTACAAAACTGGAGGTGTTAATATACGAGGTAAATACTCATAAGACTTGGAACAACCCCGCATAACTCACCTGGAAAGTTAATGGCCCAAAGTTTTACCACATAGTGATCCCAACGAAATTATTAAGTCTCCGCTGAGCAAGTCAGTAAGAGGTTTATTGCTCTGAAGGCAGATTTCTGCCAAACTCAATTATCAGCAAACTAAATAAAAACACTGAGGTGCAAAAATTTGATGGGCACACAGAAGCAAAGTTTAAAGGTGCCTTTGATAACAAAGTGTTGAAACACCATTGTTACAGCATAATTAAAACCATCATCACAGGCATCAAGATTTTTTCAAGACATTTGTAAATGAACCACTGTTTAACAGGGGACAAAAACAAATAACTACATGACTTTTTCACTTTTACAAAAATTTAATGTTGGGACTCTCAGGTCAAAAACTAATTGAATCCATACCTCATTGAAACTCCTATATAACTAATTACAATTCATCATTAATTCATAAAAACTCACTATTCATCAAAACCTTTAGATTAACGACATTTCCATAATTTGCCTAAAACTGGTAACTACCTATGGACTAAAAGGAATGACATTCTTCAATGAAGATGCACAAAACAGTGAAAGGCTGTAAAGATTTTTCAAAAGTCCAAAGAAAAAATACAAAATAACACCTTAAGATGGCTGAAGGATCAAACAATGAACAAAAACATTAATCAGGTCTATGATTCTAAAAAACATCTGGAAGGTGACCCATTCAAAGTGCCATAACAACAAACTCAAAATGAAGATAAAAAGGTTGCCAAAGTCTGTACAGCCTTGAGTGAATGACTGAAAACAAGTAAACAAAATAAGAAAAACTCAAAACTCCTGAAAGATTTCAGAAAACCTGAAGGACTTGACTGCTGCCAAGATACATATCCCAATGGTTGAATAATAAAGATAAGTGAACTTAAACTGGCCATTAAAATAACTAAACTCAAATAATCAAAAGATAAATCAACTGCTAACCTAAGTCTTGCAAAAACAAATGCACATGCAATGCATCAATTGTTTGCTTAGGTCGTTCACCTCCTCCTGTGGGACCTGATCACCTACTGAAACTTCTCCTTCCTCCAACCACACAGATTATTGAATGTCCAGTACTGTGAAGTGGCTGAGAGATATGTAATTACATGCTAAAAATATTACAAAAAATAAATTTATAAAAAGATGTCAAAAATATGGAATATTTAGAAAAACTTAAGGGCCCATGACTTGTTAAGTCAAACTCAAAAACATATTATGGTGTTCTTTAAAGTAATTTGAAAAAAAAGAGTAAAGCACTGAATAAATCTTGAAAACAGGAGATCCAAGGTGATGGCCTCAACTGGAAAGATCTCTCTAATGTTGGGAATACAGAAAGCCAAGGGTCCCCCTATTAGTGGAACTTTGTCTAAGAAGATAAATCACCTACACTTTTAAAAGATACATCCATACTGAACCATAAAAAAGAATCAGAGGGTAAAATGAATACTTACAAATGACCTGTAATGGCTGTCCCATTTAAAAACTTTATAAATATCTGTTTGAAACAGCAGGGAAGATCCTCCCAGCATTTACCAAACTTTCATGAGAAATTTCTTAAAAGTTACTGATTTCATGAAATTTCTACATCTGTTAAATCCACATTCTCACTTCAGCAAATCCCAAGATAAATTCTGAGGATATGGGGTGGAAAATATCTGCAAGTCAAAATAAATTGAAATTGACTGGAGTTCAACCTCTTAAAGGTAACTACCCCATTCAAATGATCTCAGTCCATGTCAATCTCTGGGGCTACGAAAATGGCATTTTTGAAAGAGTTAAACTACTTTATGACATTTCCATCTTTTGAACAATCCTGTTTTTATAACAACCATATTCTTCCTTTATACACCAAAAATAAGGAAATGGACCAAAAACAGGCCCCTATTAAACTCCAGACACAGTAAACCTTGGTTCACTGAATCGATCCATCAACAGCAACTTGCTGCTGTCACCTGTAAAAATCTTCTCCAAAACCTATCCACTCACTAATGATTTTCAAGCCTAGTGAATCACTCAAAGAATGCCCTATCAGGTTCTCTGTCAAATAGTGCAATGTCAAGTTTCCCTGAGATCAGGAAGAACCTGCTTTCACTGTACAAGGTGACTATTAGCTAACAATGTCCTTTAGATTCCAGATTAAAAACTGTGGCATCTGCATAAACATAAGCAGGTCGAACTTTGGCCCCAGAAGAACAAAAAGTTTTGTAGTTACTTAGTCTTAAAAAGATATGCCAGACATTTGGAACAGGCACTGTATTACTAAGAACTCATCCCCCAAAGATTTTATGTTGACATAAAAATCTATAGTTCCACTAATCTTGATTTACAAAGCAAAAAAAAGAAAATTTTTAAAAAAAGAAAGGGATAGTTCAATCTTCTCTGATGAGCTGAATGGAATCCAGAATTTTCTTAACATCCCTTTCAAATGGAATGACATTTTAAAGAAGTTGTTTGAGGAAGGACAATATCAGGGTGTTTAAAACATTTGTCAGTTTCATTTTATGATTTTCTTCCCAAAGCTTGATGTTTTATATGGGGTCAGTTCAGAGCCTTTTCCATCTAATGATGATTTGCCAATGAAGTATAGCATCAAAAAAAGTTAATTTAAACAGAAGGTCATCTGTTTGGTCTCCCTCTTCTTCTTCTTCCCTGGACCTCCATAGATGCATGCCAGCTTGGTCCAACACTTCTCAACCAGACCTCTAACCTCCCTCCTGCACTTTCTTTACATTTCCACCACTGTACAGTAGACCCCTCTGTTCTGATCATGATCCTATTCCTCCCACAAAAATATTCTCATTTTCCATTTGAATGACAACAGACTACTTTTGAATTTGGTCAGACTGTCATATAATTTGTCTACATGTATCTCAAACCATGGCTGGTATTTTTGTCAAAGAGGGGAGAGAGAGAGAGAGAGAGACCTGCCTGACCATCAGACCTTTCATTTAACTTCTTGGGGTCAGGATCTAATATAAATTTGAAACATTGAAGTTCTCAAAGCTTTTTACTTTCCCTAATGCAATTGGTGGTGCACTTCTGGCTCTTAGATCTATTTCAGATTCCTCTGTCCTTTTGTTTCCAATTTCCAGTTTCATTTCCAATGTTCTGATTGACAGATATATCAATCTCAATGGCGCATAATGAAACAAGTTTATACATTCACAGACCCTGGACAGAGTAACGCTGGACCATCTGTGAAAAAGATCTATTACCAGAAATATAATGACTAAAGTCTCCAAAAAACCCTTCGCTCTAGTTAAACTGAAGAAGTAAATAAACAATACTGTATTGAAAGTACTACGTTTGGAAATCAGGCTTGAAATCAATCTGGAACTGATAAACAAAGGACAAAAACCAGAAAGTGGTCCCTTGTTTTTCCCCCCAACTTTGGAAGTCAGATAACAAAAATATCATTCTGTTGCTTCTTGCATTTCAAAACTCTGCATAACATTTATCATTTTCCCTTAGCTATTTTATTATTATTATTATTCAGAAGGTGACAAACCTTAATACATATAATTACAAGCATTTTACATTATTCCACTTGTTTGAAAATTGGGAAAAGATCCCAAGAAAATATTTTCATTTGAAAGAAGCAACAGAAGGTAACAGGAAATAATGTCATCAGTTGTTAGGAATGAAAAATATTAAAGTAATAAATAAATGATGAAAATGTAAATTCTTCAATTAAAAATACAAGGAACCACTTGCTTAGAAAACCTCACACATCAATGTCAAAGATGGCAAAAAGAAAGATTTGTCTGGAAAAAATTTAACCTGTATCTCGAATATAGTCTAGCTAATCTTGGATCTCATGTTACAATGCTATTTATATCTAAAAATGTAATATTACAATTAGAATATTAAAAACATTAAATAAAGAATTAGATATATTATTAGGGCACAGAAAGCTCATCTCAACTTGTGAGACGTAATTCTTTCTGTTCAATGCAGATTGATTTGTTCCTGGATTCAGTACAAAACAAAAAGACAAACTTTGAAAGTAAATCTTCCATTTTTCCAATCATTGTTTTCTCCTTTACTTCAGCTAACAACTTGCAACAGTCAACAGACTAGCAGTAAATTTCAAGAGGGATCTTTTCTCCAGAACAAACATTCCAGTTGGCCTTTTGTAAAGGAGATATCAGTAGCATTCTACTGAAAGTCATTTGTAATCTAACTATAGGTTTGTATATTTAGTTTCAAACAAGACAATAACTGAAATAGGCAAAAATATTTTGCATTTGTTGTTATCACAATATAAAAACCCATTTTTAAAAGTAAAGACTCAGAACATAATCAAGTGAGTCCAATGAAACAAACCTGAGGCAGTTTCATCAGCAATCACAAAAAGTATCAGCGAGCTGAAATAGTTTAAACTCTTAGCAAACTGCAAGAAAATGTCAGCTGCCTGGACCTTTTCTATGAATGAGGAAATTGTGTACTCATGTAAAAATAGGCTGGAAGAATCTTAGAGTCGAAGGCAGTCATCTTAAAACCAGAGATAGGGTTTTTAAATCAAAACTCTCCTTCCTTCCTTGCTAGAGGAAGGAGCACACTCTAAAATACAATGATTCTAGAAGAAAAATAGAATGGGTGCTTGATGTGTATCTTACCTAAATCAGATATTTGTATCCAGCAATAATTGGTTGTAGTCCTATTCTCATCCAAAGGAGGATCTAGGATTTTTCTTTTCCAGGAGGAAGAGAATCTTCACTGTATTTCCTTCTCACTTCCAGAACCAAACACCTTAGGCAAGATGCTACTAATCCTTTGAAGGAGCCAGGTAAGAAAACACAACTTGTTGGCAGCCACCACAGGACCAAGGAAAAAAGGTCAATGGGCCTGTGGGCAAGACCAGGAAGACAAGAGTGTGGTCTATGAATGATGCCTTGCTTCCAGACAGACAGAAACTTCCAGAATGTGAGGGATGGACCAAGCCATCAATAATAATTTGAGCTCTCTGAAGGTACCAGTATCGTCGTCGCTCATCAGCTGCTGAGTACCTCCTCTGATTGCTTCATGATGCCAGATGGAAGATGTGTCCTTAGACACTTCTTCCTTGGGAGAGAGAGCCATAACAGCAAAAAATGTCGACAACATCCAGGTTAGAATGTCGAGCCTTTTCAATGAAAACCACAGCTCCCAAAGGACAAAGAATGAATGATCTGGATCATCGACAAAAGTCCAAGGAGGAGGGAACAAGAAGAAATTGAACCCAACAATAGATGCTAATGGATTTGGAGTCCACCTACAAATCCAAGAATTAGTCGAGGTATTGATCCCCTTCACCTGTTCTTCCATCTTCTACACCAAGGAATTCAGAAGATGAGAGATGGTCCTAAAAGGGAACATCTCTATCCAACTGACTTGGAATGGAATGGAGCATGGGACAGGAACCCTAAAATTTAGTCACATGCCACCCAGGAACAGTTCCTGGGACAGCAAGACCAAGAAGCTTCATCCGTAGCTGAATCTTGACTGAGGAGGAGAAAAGGTCAGATAAAAGACTTGTAACAAGGGCCTACAGCCTTCACAAATGAAAGGGAAAGAGGCAACCCTCAGGAAGGCGAAGACGAGGAAGTCCAGACTTGAAGAGCGACTCTGACCGAGAAGGAGTTCAACGACACCCACCAGTTAAGACGGCTCCAGTCCCTGGGAGTGTTCCAGAGGACTGCAAGAGATATCCAGCTAAAGGCAATGCCGCTCAAACAGAAAGCCTAAAACAAAAAGCTGGAAGGTCTCCCAGTCCCAAACACACAATGTACTGCCTAAAGAACTGCTTCTTGTGTAGCTGCCTGCAGGAGGTTGGGTCATGGTTAACTAATTCTCGAACTGCCTCAGCTATCAGGTTTTAAGAGGCACTAAATTCCGTCATTTGTCTGTAACTCAAATAAAATGTAAGAACCTAAAGAAACAGACAAATCTGCAGAGGGAAAACGTGATATTAAGTTTACCAAAAGACAGCATGCCTTGCAACAAACTGTTGGGTCTGTTATGAAGGAGATAAAAACTACTCATTGTGCAGGAGGCAAGACGGTAATCATTTTTCAGTTGGCAATTAGGTCATTAATAATGTTTCACTTGGTTATCCAGTTACTAAACCTTTTTGCTAATTAGCCTAATTTGATCCCCACAAATATGCTTCTGGCTAAATGAATGTTGACAATAAAACACTTAGTACCTGCAAATGTCAACATATGAAACAGGAGGAAAAACGATTCCCTCTTGTTTGTCAACAAATGCCACTCCTGTGGTTTGTTGTTCAATGAACCATTGAGTGTCACAAAACTCATCCTGAATTCTCGGAAGGCCAAAAGGCTGCCTTGAGCCCAGGATGGTGATGAGAAGGTACTAATCGTCTCAGTCCCACACCTTCAAGACAAAGTCTTTACAGGTGTGCATTCCTCGATCGGTGAATCCGTAAGGTAGACACAAGATGTGAGGGGAATATGCAAGCATATTTGAAGGTTCCTTCAATCAAGCATTAGCCTAACTTTCCTCATACTTCCCCGAAGAGGAAAGAAGGATGGAGGAATGGAAGCAGACCTCCATTCTCCACCATGGGGAAGCTTCTGCAAGATGACAGGAACCAAGACAATTAGCTCTAGCCAGGGCTGGCATTTCCCGAATCGGGAGCACGGGAGGAAAGAAGGATGGATGAAATGAAAAGAATTGCCGAGACCTAAGGGAAATGAGATACTTCTCCTGAAGGAATCCATTCCCAGGTCTCGGCAATGTCCATTGCCAGCTCCAGAGACTTGATAAGTATCATTTCATCCAGGAATCTGCAGTAGGAGAACTTCTTCCAGGTCGATACTTCTTTCTCTCTTCCTTCTTCCTCCTCCCTTATGGAAAAGATGGTGGAAAGAGACACAGTTATGCGCACTTTCCTAGAAGGGAAGAAGAGGGCTATGTTTCCGCATCTTCTGTCCAAAGCCTGGGACTTCTAGGAGTTGAGGGGGCTGGCTTGAACTCAGGTCGAGTCGAGATGACTAAGACCCCAAGGTCTTGGCCATTGTCCAAAGGACAAGGCAGTGCCCTGGTACAAACCTTGATTACCGAGGTATCTGGCAAATCTCTGAAAGAGAAAGGCAGAACCAAGTAAAGGTTTGTTCTAAGGGTCGAGCCAACTCAGGACTTATGAAACCAGAGATCCGAATTGGGACAAAGTCCTTCTTAGCACCAGAATTGCCCACAGAACTGCAGTCAGCAAGACCCTCCGAGGCAAGAAGAATTCATATTCTGTCAAGGCAGGGGAGAAGCTTGGTGTCTCGACCTGAATGAACTCCTCCTCTGAAGAAAAGAATTCATCTGGTCGAGAATGCTCTCGAAAGCAAGGACTGCAGCAGTCCCTGACACTCTCGCCCTCAAGAACTGCAAGGGTTGTGAGTGATGAAGATTATTCATTGGGGGAGTTGCAGTCCTGTCCCAGGGATCCTGAGTCGCTGACAAATCAGCAGGAAGTTCTCCAAAAAAATAAGGGTGATCGCAACTTGAAGAGGAAGACCCTTGCTGCTTCCAAAGCATGAAACTCCTGTGGGAGGAGACCTTGACAGATCCCATGAAACCCTCCTCGGCTACCTGGTTGTACTACGAGACAATCATGGGACCGACACCCAAAGCACGCCAGGAAGCCGAACTCCGAAGAGCTCTTTCTGCCTGTCTCACACCTCTTGGAACAACTGAGAGGAAAAGAGAACAGGTGAGGAGAAAGAGTACCCCTACCTGTCCTGCCAGTAAGATAAGCAGGAAGGTGGACCAAGAGCGATAATCAACCAGAGATTACTGCTACCAAGAGCGCTGGGAAGGGAAGAGCAGAACATTCACTTGAACAGAGCCGAGAACCCGAATCGGAAAAAACTGGTTGTAGGGCCGAGCGAGCCGACGAACTGACAATCACCCGAACGCATCCAGCTGGGTGGTATGGCGGTGGACTGGGAGGCAGGCGGGATGGGCAAGCTCTCCGAGCCGAGCCAGTCTCACAAGCCAACCAGGGCTGAGGGCAAGTGAGCCAGCCAGTCTGAAACTCAACCAGGGGCCGCGTGCACCTGAGCCAATTGCAAACACAATCAGAACTGGACAGGGCAGAACTAGTCTGCCGTGAACTATAGTTTCCCAAACTCTAAACTCCTTCAAGGATGAAACCCCTCAAGAAGAGAAGGTTCAAAGGGGAATTCTGTGTCTGCTATCCTGCATGCTCAAACCCTAAGGTTCAAGACACAAGTTGAAACCCAAGCAACCAAAGCAGCTGGCGGGCAGTATCGAGACACCTGAGTCAGCACCCAGACACCTGGGTGTGTCTGCGATCCAGCACTTTCTCTCGTCCTGTGCCTCTTGTCAGGAAAGCGCTCATGATTCATAGAATTCGAGCTACCCATGAGACTCCCAAAAATTGGGAGCGGCTGCTTTCAGTTTCCTAAGAGACTGAAAGAGCCAGGCACAGAACCAGTCTTAGATGCAGACTTCCAAGACTGGCAGCAGCGCGTGGCCTCGAAGGCCAGCTCTCACAGCCCCCAAACGCCTGACCCCACAGGAGAATGCAAATCGGTTCCTGCCCGAGGCGGGAGAGCCAATGAGAGAAACTTGTCTCCCAGAAGAGAGTCAGCACCTTAGAAGTCCCACAGGACTCCCGAAGGGAAACTTTTCCCTGCTTCTTCTGGTGTTGAACCAGACAGGATCAAGACACCAGGCTGGGAACCCGACCGAGCATTGGCAAGCACTCGGGGAGCGCTTGTGGTGCTGGCAGGAAGAGCTGAGACACCTGGGTGCCTCAGCCCTTTCTCTCGCACTGCTCCCGAACTGGGCTGAGGAAAGTACTCTCCAGACCAGATCAGGATACTCGATATTCCATAGAATCTCGAGCACTCAGAGCGGCTCGTGAACAGGTGCCCGAAGCAGCCCCCATCTTAGAGGCGGAACCTCTAGGACTGGGAACGGGATTGCAAACTGAGGTCTGTGCGCCCGCGTGGCTCCCAAAAACACAAAACCCAGGGCTATGCCAAATCACTTTCCTAACCCAAAGGTCGGGAAGAGCCAACAAGAGACCCACTGCCTCCTCGGAAGGAGGCAGTCCCTAAATGTCCAAGGGCATCAAGGGGGAAGAAGCAGTCTTCCTCTCCTTCAGCCGATGGAGGTCTGTCTGATTCCTGGGACCCCCAAACCTCAGGAGAGGAAGGGAAGAGGCAGCAGAAGATGAAATCAAGATAAGATGAAGAAGACGGCGGCTACTTCCACAGGGCGACTTCCTTCACCTCCACTCCGACATCTTCTACAGGATGGTGGACACGAAACATCGTAACCTCCAGGGCAGTCAGGCAGGAACACAACAAAACGGCCCAGGACACCACCACCAGGAGAAGCAGCAAGCATGATCAGGACAGCTGATGCAGGAGCTACGGCAGCAGTTCGGAAGGCAGGAGCTACTGCAACAGCCAGGAACATCACTTCCACAGGGCGACTTCCTTCACCTTCACGCCGACATCTTCTACAGGATGGCGGACATCGTAACCTTCAGGGCAGCTGGCAGGAACACAACGGAAGTGGCCCCAGGCACGAACTCCAGGAGAAGCAGCAGGCACAATCAGGACAGCTGATGCAGGAGCTACGGAAGCAGTTCAGAAGGCAGGAGCTACTGCAACAGACAGAAATGTCACATGAAAGTCACCAGCAGCGACAGGAACGACCAGGGCGGCTGTGGCAGGAGACCAGGAAGAGCCGCCCACAGACTGTCATCGAGTTAACAGGAGCATAACACAGGGGAAAGCAGGAGCAGATGGACCACAGATACGCCAGAGGCAGTGCCACAACATACATGAAGGCCAGCAATGACAGCGATCAATCCACATCGGTGGAACAGAGTCAGAACGATCCCAACATGGAACTATGTCATCCAACCAGGTACTGTGGTCGATCCCAAAGCAACACTAAATGAACGTCAGGGACTCCTTCATGCAAGATATCCCAAGATATCCAGCCAACTACTGCTGTGTCTGTGATGCTCACTGTCAACCTGAAAGAAAAAGCAAAGATGATTAGTAGAGGAGACTCCTCTCACTAAAGGGGAACTGCCCTACGAAAGAGGAGACATCCAGAAGAGGTCGCCCGCCCGTTGCCCCCGTGGTCTTCACCCGACAAGCAAGCGAAGAGGGCGAAGAAGAGAGATCTTTACTGAAGGGGAGATAAGGAAGAACCTACGGGAAGAGAAAAAACAGGATGGGGGAGGCCACCAGGGCGCCGTGGAAGTGGAACTTACAGACGATGCCTGGCAACCTCCCACCAGCCCCGCAACTCTCTAAGCACAGGCAGCAAAAACAACACTCAGCACAAGTAGGAAGGAAGTAGTCATGCCCTTGTACACGGAGGGCAGGAGCCCAAGAAGGGAAGTGAACTCTTACGTCCCGATCAATGTAGGGGAGCGAAGATATTACGTCCCAATCTAATATCTCTGAATGTACAGGGGAACGCCTTCAGTATCTAAATAAAGGGCTACTGGAAGAGAAGCATTACCACTCGGTTACGCCCCTCTAAATACGCCCTTGGCCGTCAAACCCAAGACACAGTGCAGGGGAACGACAGCTTATGCAAGGTTATCACAAATCGTGGGTTTGTATTAATAAATATCAAACACACGTAATATATACAGAAAAATACATTAATCCCACTGGGATAATAAGAGCTTAATGACAGTCAGGCAAAGAGATCCAAAACCACGTCTGCAACGCATGACAGGCCGAAAGCAAACTGGAATGTTTACATCCAGGCAGGCGGGTATTCCGCCTACCTGGAGGTAGTTACTGCCTAACCACCTTGTTCAAGAGTTTAACGCCGCCATTTCCAGCCTACGCCTGAAAGTAATTCCTAATGTAAAGGACCGACGGTTTGTATATATTGTGTCGGAACAATCCTAATGTAACAGACTTCTGGTTTTGTATTGTGTCGGAACAAATCAAATTTCTTATCAACACCAGCTTTTAGGTTTTAATGGTGCATAAATGGCATTTTTTTTTCAAAGGAATGAGAGCCAGGTTCAAGTAACAGGGAAAGTTGGAGGACTTTGGAAAAGGATAACCTAACCATCTTCACAGGTTTGCTGGAACAGGTAAATCAGCCTTCAACTGCTGGAGACAAAACCTACCTAGTGGAAGCCTTTGTTTCAGCCCAAAATAGCTTTTTGAGTCTCATGCTGTAACTTTTATAAATATGCCTTCAGTCTGCCAAACATTTCCCATTTCAAAGTCCAGTCTTTACAAGCATTCTTCAGAAGAGCAAACTTGGTCCCTGCATGAACTACAAACAGTGTGATTGAAACAGGAGGCTGAAGTCAACCTATTCTTACACCCTTTACTACAGTACCTGACGCTAGAAAGACTAGAATCCGACATGATTAGTCCAATTGAATAGTTGAAAATTGGGAAATCACAAAAGAGGAGTCCTGAATTAGCTAACCTAATTAATGAGATCAGTTTTAAAAAGAACAAAAGTACTTCAAAATGAAGAACAACAGTAACAATCCTGAAAAACAAAAATTCAGGCTGCACAATCCCAAGTGTTCAGTCATTGACTGGCAGAAATGATTGAGATCTCAGCTGTGTTGTACCTATCCTTCCTCAAAGCCCAAGACAGTATAACTTTCCACCCAAACAAAAGAGCGCTACTGCAAATTTTTAATTTTGAGCTGCTGCGTAAAGTAGAAACTAATAGCTATGTAATTATTTGGTGAGTTACATATATAAAAATGAAATATTTGTATCATTACGAAAGATCTTTAATAAACTGTGAAAATTTGTGGAATGAGGCAAAAACTAAACCTATATCCTGCAATAAGCCATCTACTCACAGATCTTGAGCCAACTGGGGAGCAACAGAAGATGGGGAGCAACAGAAGATGAGCAGTAGAAGTGACAAATGCAAAAAAATTTAGGTGGAAGAGGTGGAGGAAGTAACTTAGATGAGTGGAAGGGAGTCAAAGGAATTTGAATATCAGTACTTTTAAAACCTGATCTAACAAGTTGGGTATGCAATCTATCTGGCTCCTTCCATTTGCAATACTTAACATAAGTATACATTTCCTCTTTTGTCCAAGATATGCATTTATTACACCTATCTTTTACACCGCAAGTCATTCCCTAGCATTCCATACAAAACTTATGTCTATAATGACCTTATGAATAAATCCTATTTAAACAATTTTCAGATACTACAAAACCTTTTAAAACCTATTCTGGATACTGCTGGTGGACTCTATCTGTTTATGTGAATGGAAAACCAAAAGAAATGCAACCACTTTACTGCACTATGAAAACAGCCAGAAAAACCAACTTCTAAAATACCATGCTTGCATTCACAATGGCAGCAAAAGTTTTTCTGAATACTGTATAAGGTAAACATTCCAGTCTCACCTGTAGGGGGACAGATAAAACTAGACAGCAACTGTCTCATGGGATCTCACCCAAATATCCTCTTTATTTTCTGATGTTTGCTAGACGTATAGGCGCAAATTCTAGCAGCTATCTTGTTAGCTGGTAAGATTCATTGCAAATAATACAGTACAGTACAGTGTATGAACAAACATACACAGGAACGAGAATATAGTGAGGAAATTATTTATTAGTTAAAAGTAGGTGTACAGTTAAAAGGTAAGGGGATGGAAGTATTTATGATCATTTTTGGTTGAAGAATATGTATGTTTGTCTGTACCATAACCTTATCATATAAACAGTATTGTAAAGTTCTATCATTATGTATCAATCCTCCAGAAGATGTCTTAAAAAACTAAAGGTGAAACATCAGCTGCAAGAGCATTTTCCTTAATTTGTTTATGCATTTTTATGGATCTCTTTATTCTGAAAGGAGAATGACTAAGAACCTTCAATCATGGACTGCTAAATCATCACTAAAATGACATTTTCATAATAAAATAAAGCTTTTTAGTATACTTTTACCCAGTTACATTGTTATTGTTTCAAAACCGAACGGAGCTAGAATTTTCAATATTTTGCCCCAGCAAAAACAAAAACAATACTATGGCGGCTGAGAGATAACCCTCTACCCACTTGGAGGAGTGAGAACCACCTTAACACTGCTTTGGTTTTCCTTCTTTTGGTGCTTACATTCATGAGAGGGTAGAGAGGAGGGCTTTTATCATGTAACTACTGGGCACTTAAAACTTTATTTTTAAGTAACTTAAAACAGTTACATTGCTGATTCTGGGCTAAAGGAGGTGGGATGAAAATAAACAGAACTAAATGCAGTTTATGTTAACCACTTTATTGGGTAAAAGAAAAGTTGTAAGTTCATTTAAACCCCATAAACTGTTACAGAAGCCTCTGGTGTTTACAAAAGTGTCCTACCTAATAGAGCCTGCGTTTGGGAGTTAACACAAGTTAGAACCATAAAATTTTTTTTTCAAAAATCACAGCACTCCTAGTTTTCAAGTTTAAAGTTCATTTTTGCTCATTTTTTTGTCATTGCCTGGAATATCTCTTAGTATGCAACCATCAGAAATGAAAAAATATCATTATCATCCATAAATATTGAAATAATGACAGCCAACTTACCAAAAAAATTTCATGCACAATAATTGTGATACAAATCATGCTGTGCAGAGCAAAACGTTAAAGATAATGAGTTATTTTTTTGGGCTGTATTGTACACTGGAGTTAAAGTTGACCCATGGAATTTTTCTATTTATCAAGTTCCTGATAAAAAATATTTCAAAAATTGATAAAACCTACAACCATGAGTTATTTTTTATTGTATTCTAGATGAAATTGGTTCCATTTTCATATATAAAATATTTTATGTAACGACTAATATAAGATGGTAAACATTAACTTGCACAAAAGTGATGAAAGAATTTCTGAGATGTTCGATGTTACCTACCCCTGTAAGGGAAAAAGTTTTTTACAAAAAATTCACCATAAATCGAAATATTGTGCTAGAGACTTCCAATTTGTTGCAAAATGAAGGTAAATGATTGAATATTACTAGAATGTAAGAGTTTTAGCTTACAATTGCGTTATTAGACCATTTCTGTCAGAGTTATGTTGATTGTGAGAAGGTTGAAATTTTGGCACTTGTGGGTGATTTATATGAAAATATTTCCAAACTGACAAAAGCTACAATCAAAGTTATTTTTTGTTGTATTCTACATGAAATTGCCACATTTTCATATATAAAACTTTATGTAACTTAATATAAACGGTGCAAACATTACTTCAAAGTGACAAAAGAATTTCTGAGATGATCAAGTGGCTACGTCGATTCGAGGACTTGTAAGAAAAAGTTTTTTTTTTTCAAAATTCACCATACATCGAAATATTGTGCTGAGACTTCCAATTTGTTGCAAATGAAGGTAAATGATTGAATATTACTAGAATGAAAAGTTTTAGCTTTTCAATTGCTTTTTAGACCATTTTGGTAGAGTCAATAAGTTGACCTGAAGAGTTGAAATTTATATAAAACTTTATGTAACGACAATATAAACGGAGCAAACATTAGAATCAGACAAAGTGAAAAAGAATTTCGAGATGTTCCGGAGAGTTATGGTCGGAAACATTGGACGTAAGGAAAAGTTTTTAAAAAAATTCACCATAAATCGAAATATTGTGCTAGAGACTTCCAATTTATTGCAAAATGAAGGTAAATTATTGAATATTACTAGAATGTAAGAGTTTTAGCTTACAGATTGTGTGTTTTTCACCATTTCTGGCTTTGAAAAGCTCAAAGTCATGATCTTTTAAAATTTTGGCAATTATTGTGATTTATATGAAAATATTTCCAAACTGATAAAAGCCACAACCATGGGTTGTTTTTTTGTACCTTTACCAAGAAATTGCAACATTTTCATATATAAAACTTTATGTAACGGGCTAATATAAAATGGTGCAAAAATTACAACAAAAACCACGAAAGAATTTCTGAGATTTTAAAGTGGCCACAAAGCTCCACGTAAGGTGAAAATTTTTTCAAAAATTCACCATAAATCGGAAATATTGTTGAGACTTCCAATTTGTTGCAAAATAAAGGTAAATGATTGAATATTACTAGACTGTAAGCTGTAGTTTTAGCTTACAATTGCGTTTTTCGACCATTTCGTTGAGTCAAGGTTGACCGAAGCTTGAAATTTTTGTATTGGTCGGACCTCATTGACTCCAAATCGTCAGGCTGACAGAAAAGTCAGAGGTGAAAAGATCTCTTTATTATGTCCAGTCGTTGCGTTTAAGGGCTAGGTGAGCGATTAAACTGTAAATGCCAAATATGGAGCTCTTCTTAACTGCTAGACGTGGCAAGGGTTCATAAGACAAAACGGATGACCAAACAAACCCCCTGTGCTTGAGGGTGCTTTTACCAACCACAAAACATAAACCAATCGATGGGTAAACCACTAAAGAGCCACCAAATTCAAAGCCCGATAAAAACTAATGACTGAGAAACCTATTCAAGACAATTCTACATGCACAGCACAATGTATCCCAGACTCCCATGCAAACTCAAAACCTGTTGTCAAGGAAGGGGGGACACTAAGGATGGATGAACAATCTGTCACTTAATTTTTGTGCCAGCCACTGGAAAGGACCTAGGGTACTGCAATTATCATATGTTGTCAGTCCATATCTCTGTAGATAGTGCCAGCAAACTGACCTACTGAACTTCAAAAGGTCGCCTGTACAATAGAAGAAAGAGACAAATTGCATCTGAAGGCAGAGAGTTTGGAACTTTATTTCATGTGTTTTAATTGGAAAACACTTGCACTCTGCATCATCCAAATTGTCATGAGCCTCCAACCTTAAAATCCGTAAGAAAGAACGTTTTCCTGAAAAATTTTTTGAGAGAGGGGTTAAGAAGGATTTGAAAAACAGAGCAAAAGATGGTCCGAAGTTTCCTCTAAGTGACATGGTTCGCTGAATATAGAACTTGAGAGCTCTAAGGTCATAAGAGTCTCTCATTCCTCTGTCAACAGATCTCACAGATTACAAATCTCAAATGTCCATGGTTGAGGCCTGGATGGGGTTTGTCATTCTTGGCCATAAAAACCCATATTTAAGGAACAGATATGCTTTTCCATTTGCAAAACCTGACTTTTTTTATTTAGAGGCATGCACTTCAGACCTCTTGAGCTGTAGCTAAGGCTGATACAAATAACCTTTTCTGTACAATGTCCCTCAAACACGCTGTACTGAGAGGTTCATAATAAGCATCACATGATAAGGAACTGATGAACCAGAATCCAAGTTCCAGCCTATTAATCCATTCCTTCCGTCGAAAATCCGCTCAAAGGACTTAATTAAATCTGACAAATCTTGTCACCAGACAAATCTAGAGCACTGAATCAAAAACAGCGTTCATAGCCCTGTACCCTTAATGGTCAGAGGTACATAAACAGCTTTGTCTTCTTCAAGTACTGTAAAAGAAAAAATCGCCTCTTGTCGCTAAAGATGTCTTAGAAGAAAATGAGACTCCTAATTCTCCAAAAAGCACCAGTCTCTAAAAACATTCCAATAAGCAAGGGTCCTTCTCAAATCTAGCAAACTGAAGGATTTTGAGAAAATCCTTCATCTCTGAGGAGGCGGCTGATAGTCTGAATTGCTGTTAGCTAGACCTGACAGACCCTCGTGGAACTTTCTTAATAAGGCTGCCTGACAGATCCTTCCTTTGAGGTAGAAGTCTTGGATAATCTGTCAAAATTCCAGCAGATGGCCAAAATGGGATGGAGAGTCATTCTGACATTCTTGTATGTCCTGAGTTTGTTCAACACTTCCTGACTATCTTGAATGGCGGAAGGCTCCAGATTCTCCCAATTCTGAACCATGGCATCTGTAGCCCAAGCCTGATGGTCCGGAATTGGAGAACAATAAATTGAAAGGCTGTTGTTCTTGGCTGTGGCAAATTGGAGTCCCCAAGACTTCCATATTTGAGACATACCAATGAAAAATCTGATTTTCCTTCAAAGCCATACAATAACAAAATTTGATGTTGTCTTGCAAAGAAAGAACGAGTGAATGCCTCCTTGTTTCTGAATACAGCATAAACAGTGCTGTTACATTGTCCAATGGACTAAACTTCATATGGAGAGGGTGAAATCTGTTCTGCAAATTCTGTCAACCCTAGATGAACAGTAACCAATTCTTTCATGTTGATATGCCATCTTCTGTCTGGCTTTGCTCCAAACTGGTGTAAATCTGTCCCCTAAAACACTTACAGTCCATGCCTAGTCTGATCGTCTAAAAAGAATTTTGTTAGATTGTTTTCAACGCTTTATAGAGACTCTCTTCCTGCACAATCTTTCTTCCATTTATGTAAAACAGAAAAGTCTTGATTTCCTTGAAATCTTGTATAATGACTAGGAATCAAATTCCTTCCTCAAATTTTCCGCCAGATAAATGTTCTTGTAATGGCCTCATGTGGAGGCGCCCAAGATCCAAAACAAACTAGGGACAACAATGTCCCCAGAAAGCTGAAAACATAACTAATTCCTGCAGAAAAAGTTTCTGAAGAGTTAGAAACTTCAAAAGTTTTTGAAGGCAAGAATTGACTCTTCATGAGCTTCACGGAGAAATATCCAGGAATTCACTGCATTTATCTAAATTCCCAAATAAACTTTTGTTCTGAGAAAATATCAGACAACTTGATGGTTGGAATTAGAAGACCCAACTGGGCTCTGCTACTTTTAAAGGTTTTAAGATCCTCTGTCACTAGCCTTTTCACTGAAAGAAGCCAACCAAGATAAAGTAATATCAATGATCCAACCATGGAGCCACTTCCTAAAGGGGTATCATTTTGAATCCTGGTATAAACTTGAGGTGCTGTCCTAATCAAACAGGAGCACCTTTTGGCCCTAAAACTTGGTCTCAACCAAAACCTTGTATGATCATACTTCTGAGACATCTTGATGTTTGTACATGACCCTATAATCCTGCATATCCACACTACCATCCAATCTCCCTGTCTGATGGATGATGGAAATGTGTTGTTGGTCTCATGCAGAATTTTGTCCTATTAACAAACTTGTTTAAAAGCAAAGTTACATCCAAAACGAACACTCCTGGAAAAAAAAAAAAAAAAAAATCAAAAACTAAAATGTAGAATAAGTCTTGGAATAAATGGCACCAGCGCTGATCTTCACTGTTTCTGAAAAGCAGGCTCATCTAAGATGGCTGACACCTCTTCAAGAAAACAGGACGCCATGGATTTCTTTGAATCACCTAACTAAACAGGAATGCTTTCAGTTACCCTCAGGCCAGTACTGATTGTAAGATAAATATGCAGTTTGAGGAGCCCCTTACTCAGTCTAAATAACCAAAATGTTAAATCTCTCTCCAAAACCTCCAAAACAAAGGATACTTGCTCAAAGAAAATTGCAAATTTTTTTCATCACTTCTTGAATGGTAGAAAACTAAAATAAGAGAATACATTTATATTCAAAGATGACAAAGAGGGACCCTTCTGTTCTTTAACAAAACAACTCCTCTACCTCAAAGAATGATGTACTCTAAAACAGGAAAGTCTCGAAAACCAGAAGAATGCAGAACTAAATCAACTGGCGTGCAGCAACAGAACTCTCAAAATACTTGGTCTTTTAGTTGAAATTGTTGAGCAAATCTTTGTAGATTTCCTGTATGAAAGAAAAAAAGTTAATGATTGGACCAATATAAATAAAAGAACTGCCACTAACAGCTCCTGATGGAAGATTCACAAATGAAGTTTTCATAATAAAACTAATATTGTAATACTTACCTGAACACCTGAATTAGCCCTGGTTACCTACCAGCCCGAACTATATCCCCAACTCATTTACCCACTAAGTGGGTAATTAACTGTCAGCGTTACCAACGCTTACAGGAAAATCTAACAAATGAGTTACCTAGCGTACCGTTGAACGCTGCTGCAAGTCCCGGCTGTGATGGCCGAGAACCCCAAATGCGTTATTCATTAATCAGATTGAAGTGGGGAGGAGGGTGGGAATCATTCAGGTGTTCAGGTAAAAATATTACAATATTAGTTTTATTATGAAAACTTCATATTGCAATACACTCCTGAACACCTGAATTGATTAACAAAATTTAGTGGAGGTGGGTTCAATTAAGTCAGACCGACCTACCAACAAGTAAAGTCAGGTAACTCATTATCGTCTATTCTGCATAAAAACACAACAAACCTCACCTGGTAGTCTACTCAACAGGTGGGGATGCCTGAAAGGAGAGAGTACCCATAACGTCAGTCTCGGAGTCATGGTACTGTCTGGGTCGAGCTACTTCCCATGTGGTATTCAAGGAAAACCTCCAACAGAAGAGGGAGGAACTAACTCCCATGTGGCTAATCAAAGCCTCGCATGTAGCGGAGCCTGGCGAACCTCCCATGTGGCTATTGGTAGCCTCTCATGTATGGAGGGAGCGAAAACTCTCCATGTGGCTAAATGTAGCCTCTCATGTCTACGGAGGATAAGTTGAATGTGCAGTCGGAGCTTCAGAATCATTGCAACCGTTGCTGTCGATGCTGTGCCGAGAGGTTGAATAAATCTAGCTGAAAACCACCTGGATATACCTATCCTCAGTTTCGTAAAAGAATTCCGAAAACTTTGTTTAGTAAAAATTCTTCCCCTATCTTATGCTGTCTAACCTTGCCCCTACTCTCCCCCCCCCACCTTTCATCTACCCTTTACTAAACAAATTAGCGTGGACCCAGGCAACCCTTATCCGAAAATTGAATATCCTTAAGGTAGAAGGAAGTGAAAACTGATACTGATTTCCAAGTAGCTGCTTCTAAGATTGCCGACACCGAGAAATTCTTGAGAAATGCCGACGATGTCGCTACCCCTCTAATACTATGAGCTCTTGGGCGTTCAGAGGAGTTCCTGGTTCGAAAGATGAAGACATTAACCCGGCTTGTTGTATTACCTCTCTTAGGAAAAAACTAATAGCATTCTTACGAGATCGAGTGTGAAGGACGTCTGGGAGAAACGAATAATGTTCTCGGGTGAGGCAACATCTTTTCTGTGCGTGATAAATAAGCCTTCAGCGCCCTGACCGACATAATAGCATTTCTGAAGCGTCACCTCCCACGAAATCTTCTAAAGGACGTTACTCTAAACGCTCTGGGTAAAGGATTCGATTCGATTCCGATTTAGCTACGAATTCCGGCAAAATATGACAGAAAAATATCTTTCCCTGAGAAAGATACAGTTCTTGAGACAGCTCGAATCTCTCCTACTCTTTCTAGCTGTGGCCAGAGCAACTAGAAATAATACCTTCTTCGTTAACTGTCTTAATGACAGTGTTTCTAATGGCTTTGTATTCTGACGACCTAAGGAGAGTCAAAACAGCCGCTAAATCCCACGATGGTGCCGAAGAAGAACTGGGCGTTCTATCTTAAAGACCTTAAGAGATCGTAAAGTATTCTACTGGTCGCCAATTCGGAGATGGAAATGGAACGTACTACTAAGCATTGATCTGTAACCACAATCGAGAATACGAAAATTTCTTTTCTTTCCTCAGAAAAGAAGAAAGTCTGCTATTTTCACTACCGTTGGTAGAGAAATACGATGACCTTGTTTCCGGCACCAACTGCGATAAACTGCCCACTTGGCCTGATATAGTTTTCTGGATGATCTTCTCAGACAGAAAGACAGTTGTCGAGCCACTGCCTTAGAGAGTCCGGCATGACGTGCTGCTCGCTGGATAGTCTCCACGCAGCTAGCTTCAGCACGCGGAGGTTCGGTGGAAGTGATGGAAGTGCGGCTGTCTGAGAAGATCTTTCCTCTCTGGAAGGAAAATCGGAACATCTATTAGTAAATCCAGAAGGTCCGGGAACCAAGGTCTTTGAGGCCAAAAAGGGCAAATCAACGTCATCTGGTGTTGTTGGAGATTCTGAGTTTCATCAACACTTGTTGAATCATTCGAACGGAGGGAATGCATACGTTTGCATGTCGTTCCAAGAATGCAACATGCGTCCGTCCTGAGCGACATGGGATCTTCTACTGGGGAGAAGTATACTGGGAGGCGAAAGTTTAGTCTGGTGGCGAACAGGTCTATGGTTGCTGGCCATTTCTTCAATAGAAGTTGAACCTCCTCCTGCACTAACGTCCATTCCCCCTAGAACCTCTTGCGATCGGCTTAGAGCATCCGCCAAAACGTTGAGTTTCCCGACATGAATTGAGGAATGAGAGAACTCCTGTGGCACTCGCACCAACGGAGAATTCTCTGGGCTACTTGATTCAAAGTTTGTGATTTTGTCCCCCACCTCCTTCTTGAGATATGACACAGCCAGTTACGTTGTCGCAAAACAGCGCTACTGTCCTGTTGCTTAACTGATCTGAGAAGCAACTTAGAGCCTCTTCTACTGCTCGTAGTTCTCTGTGGTTGATGGACTCCCTCCGATCCAGATTCCTCCAAAGGCCTCTGGCCTGACATTCCTCCAGGGTTGCTCCCCAACCTGATCCGAGGCATCTGTGTACAGATGAAATCTGGAATGGGGAGTCAATCTTACGCCGATGGTCAGATGATATTCTTCTGACCACCACCAAGATCCTTCAGGCAAGAATCGTCCCAGACTATGAACAGCGTTCTCTTCCCGAAAGTCCCAGCGATTCCTGAGACATGCCTGAAGAGAACGATCCGGAGACGAGACCCTGGAATTAGGAGAGAGGGAGGCCATCCTGCCCAGCAAGCTCTTCCATAGGCTCACAGGTTGAGCTCTGTTCGATCTGAATGTTTCTAGTTGGCTTAGCATTGCCAAAACTCGTTCCTCCGTCGGAAAGCCCTCAAAAGACGCGTCTGAATCGTTATCCCTAAGTACGTTTTTGTCTGAGCTGGAATCAAAGAGCTCTTTTCTAAGTTGATCCGTATTCCCAACTTTTGACACAAATTCAGTAAGAAATCCCTCGCCTGCAAAACTTCCTCTACTGACGAAGCCTGAACCAACCAATCGTCAGATATCGCCTCATCCTGAAACCCCGACGATGCATTATCTCTGAAATAGGAGACATCACCCTCGTGAATACTTGAGGTGCTGTGGTCAGACCAAAGCAGAGGACTCTGAACTGAAATGTTCCAGTTGGACCCGAGAATCGAAGGAACTTCCGAGATTCCGGATGGACCGGAACCTGGAGATAAAGCGTCCTTGAGGTCCACTGAAATCATCCAATCGTCTCTCCGGACTGACCGCAGCACCGACTGAGAAGTTTCCATATGAAACTTCGGGGGAGATGATGAACCGGTTGAGACCAGAGATCTATGATGGGTCTCCAAGATCCTCCCGCTTTTGGAGCCACAAAAATCCGACTGTAAAACCCTGGGGAGGAAGGAGCGGGTTCTAATGCCCCTTTTCCCAGAGGGCTCGGACTTCTGCTGCTAAAGCTATTCCCTGATGGAGGAAGGGGAATAACTGGGAAGATGAACCGGTGAGCTGGATAGAGGAGGCAGGAGGAGAAAAGGGACTCTGTACCCCTTCCTTAACACCTCCACTACCCAACTCTCCGCGCCATACTCCTTCCAGGATTCCCAGAATGGAGCTAGGCAACCTCCTACCGGTGCAGGCGAGGAAGTGTCTCCTACTTCCGAAAACCCTTCTTGTGACAGAAGGTTTGGATCTGAAGCAGAAGCTGAAGTCTTGGATGAAAACGGACTTTCTTAGGGGACCTGGTTGGTGACTTGGAACGGGTCCGCTTGGCTGGAGATGTCATCCTGGAACCTCTCGGAGATCTAGAGGACTGTGCTGCCACTGCCGAATCATGGCTTGCTGTGACTTCGACAGCTGAGGAAGAAAACGAAATTTACCATCGCAGAAACATCTTCCTCCCTGAAAAGACTGTTGCTGAGCGCCAAAGGTGCTCTCAACAGAGCCCTTTGTGAATATCTGGATAATGCGGGGGTAGATGGTTCAGAAAGAAATCCCTCCTTTTCTTCCCAAAGAAGGTCGTACAACCGGCCGATATATTTGCCTGATAAGCCAGTCCCATTGACACTGAAGTGATGAGGTTATCGAACAAAATCATGTCCGAGGAGAATAACCATCCTGTTTAAAGGAACCCCATTAAACCAGATAACATCCACATCAGAATGGGATAGAGCCTCCGACTGAGCTGAAAAGTGTCTTCCAAAATACCGCTTCTCTAGCAGTGGCGGAAACCAAAACGATTCGAAGAAGGGACCCTAGATAGAAGAGCTTCCACTGATTCATTAAGAGGAACCCTAACACCCGCAGAAGGGTTACCCGCAACCTTAGTAAAAACCCTTCCGAGAAGGAAGTAAGGAGGAATCCTGCCTACCCGACCCAATCAAAGCCACTAACCTACCGTCCGCCTCCTCAATGCCTGCTCGACACGGCCAAACCAAACTAGATTCTTTGGTGACTGAGCCACCACTGGTTTTGTCGCGAACAGTGACTCAAACATTGCCTGATTAGGTTGAAAAGGTTCTTCCGGAGCCTTGGACTGGGGTAAAGAGCATGAATGAAGTCCACCATCCGCTTGTATTCAGTCTCACTGGCTGAAGGAGAACCTCGGCTTCGATGGGATCCTCTTCTTCACAAGAGAAATCCTTATCAGAAAGATCCGACCGAGTCGAGACAGGAACAGAGACAGGCTGACCCTAGCAAAACGCTGGATCAGTTAACCCAGAACACGAAATACCTGAGTGCGCAAGACGACACCTGGGGAATCAACCGCAATGTTGCGGGCAGCCGAGAAGGTTGCACAAACCCCGCACCCTCCAAACGATGGCGCTACGCTGAGCCAGACACACCTGGGCGGACCACGCCCCCTCAGAAAGCGGAGAAGCCGCAATACTCTGAACCACGAAAACTAGATGAATAACAGAAACATGCTGATGAGGAATCGCCGCGCAGACAGATCCGCTATTTGCGGAAGAAGAACAAGGTGGGAAAAACTCATGACCCACCATCAACCGAACCCTACAAAAACCGTCCTAACCGGAGGAACAGAGAAACCTGTTGGAAAAGTAGAGAAAGGAAGGTACAGTAGGAGGAAGAGAGAAGAAGAAGCCACACTCGGGTAAACCACGGAGACCCTGCCGATGACGTCACTGGACAGGTGGAGAACGCACCAGACGGACCGGAACTCAAAGGAGTTTCAAAGGAAACTGCGAGTGCGAACCGAGGCGATTGAGGATGACAGGTTACCCGCCATCCTAGCTAACGGAGTGATTGTTGAAACTACCAGGGCGAAACATTGAACGCTGGAACAGGCGCACTACCAGATGTCTCAGTAACAGGCTCCGGAAGGCTGAGAAACATATGATTTGTGGAAGATTGTCCCAAGACAAGTCCGTTAAGGTAGAAGAACTCGGATGAGCGACCAAAGAACCCGAAATGTCTCCCAAGAATGACCCAAAAAGAAGGTTGAGAAAGAGCAAAGAAGAAGATTTTGAAACCATAGGAGGGAATACAGAAAATCCATAATTTTAAGGAAAGAAAAACAGACCGATTCTGGGATAATCCTGTAAAGCATCATTTTGTAAATTCAGGTAGATTTTCAAGACAGATCAAAAATGTTAGAAAACCCAATATTAAAACAATTTCTAACCAAAGATCTGTAACCTTTAGAGAGTCCCAACAGATCAGCATTATATTCTGCAATGTTCAGCAAATGATCAATTGAATTGGACTCTGAAAGGACGAAGGTTTGTCCCTTGAAGGGAAGAAGAAACTTGGAAGAAGAGAAAGGGTATTTTCCAACCTATCCACACTAGAAAACTAGGAACCAAAATTGAATCATCCTCTACGGATCGCAACCTTTTGCTGCAGAGAGCCTACTGCGGGAAAAAGAACCGCTGTGGATCAACAATGGAGCCGCAACCTTAATGACACCTGACTCCGACTGCACCTTCAACTTCTTCCTGATTCTTTACTACCGTCCTATCTCTAACTGTCTGAGTCAATGCCTAAATTAAATTTTACCTTAGGACTTACGTTTTAGGGGAAAGGGGAAATCTGTTGCTGACACTGCCTGCTCCATGCCGGGGGCTGGCAGATCCTACCTTTGAGGTTTGGGTTCTCCATGACCCCGGCACCCATTAGGGCTGGTTCTGGAACAGGCAGGGGAGCTGAAAAGAATGATTAGGTTCTGTGTCCCTATTAACTATTCCTGATCCTTTATCTCAGTTAATTTTGACATGAAACTTGAAAACAAACTAGACATGCTAGCTGACAATTTGTCTTCTAATTTTCTAAATAATTCTGACTCTAAAGCCTCTTTTGTCAAAACCCTGAGTTTCTACCGCTGAATTCCTTATGTTTACTCTTAAAAGCTAATGATTTCCTATGCTTGAGATAATCCTCCATCTGTGCTTGTCGACCATGACCTACACTCGTCACATCTTTAAGTGACATTACATTGAACCTTCCTGCAATTTATGCACAAGAATGTCTGTCGTTTTTTTAAGGGTACTCATCCTTTTCTTGCAGGCTGTGCATTTGATCGATGGGCTGCGGTGTCTCCAGCGGTAGCGATCTCCGTCATCACGGCAGAAGCAGAAGTGGAAGCCGGACTTGTCCAAGGGTGGTGTCTTATCCATTTTATCCATTTCAAATTCCAAGCCAAAGTTTAAGCCAGAGTCAAAACCAGGAGAAAGAACAATCCAGAAGAGAAGGGCAATCAAAACCAGTCCCAGTCGTTATCCAATCCAAAAATAAAATAAAGGGAGTCGGGCTAATAACCAAAATTTGCCTGATGTAGGACACAGTCCAAGCAGCACGGCAAACAAAAAGCAATTGGGGTTCTCGGCCATACTCAGCCGGGACTTGCAGCAGCGTTGCCAATGGTACTGCTAGGTAACTCATTTGACAAGATTTTCCTGTAAGCGTTGGTAATGCTGACAGTTAATTACCCACTTAGTGGGTAAAGAGTTATGGGATATAGTTCGGGCTGGTAGGTAACCAGGGCTAATTCAGGTGTTCAGGAGTGTATTGCAATACAGGGTCTTCTTACTAAGAGGTGCAAATAACAATGCCGACCTCTGAATTCTTGACACTCCCTTCGTAAGGAAAGAACACCATAATTCTCTCTTCTTAAGGACACCTAAAGAAAACATAGCAGTCAGTCCCGAAGCAGCATCGATAACTCCTTGATCTAAAACGTTAAGGACTTCCGATACATACGTCAACGTCTCCTCATCCAAAGAAGAACATGCAAAAATCTTGCAGCCAAATGCTCCAATGTACCAGTCCAAAAAACTGACCACCTCAAAAATACAAAAGATGTGCTTCAACAGGTGATCCAGTTCGAGTGTAGAAAACATAACCTTTGACGAATTAAAAGCTAAATGTCTCGAAGCATCGATAAGCCCCGAAAAGTCTCCCTGGGAGGGGACAGAAACTCCCAAAGAGAAGGCTTCCCCGGTCTCGTAGCAGAGTTGTCTCCGAGACGTCAGTCTGGAAGGAGGAAAACAGAAGATAGTCTTCCCCTGCTCCCTCTTCTTAAGGAGCCAAGCATCTATCCATTTTAGTGCTTTCAATGCCGGAAAAGACAAAACGATCTTCTTAATTTGTGAAGCACTCTTCCTCCAATCCCTCCAGAGAGAAGAGTCCAGAGAGGAAGGCGCTACATGAGAGAACGAATCCAGAAAACTCTCAACAAAGAATTTCAAAAGGATCTTGTAAGCGGTGGAATTGTTACTCTCCTATTCTATTTCCTCATCAACCTCTTCATCTGCTTCCTCGTCCGAATGTGTAGGGGAAACAACTACCAGAGAATGAGTCTTGTTCTGAGTGGGATGCACAAAACCCAAAATCTTATCCAACTTCGCTTGAATGGAAATCATCGAAAGGTCCTGAATTTCCTGCTCGGAAATACGTGTTGGAGAACCCAAGTGTATGGCAGACGAGAAGCGAGTTGGCACCAACGAACGAGTCAAAGCTCCAGGAGCAAGAATGGGCTTCTCCTGATACTCGCGCTCATGCGCTACCTCCTCTTCATCATCCAGTCGAAACGACTACTTTTGTGCCTCCACATCAAGTGAAATCCTCTTACTCTTCTTAGCAGAAGTTAATCGGCACCTTGGAGCCAACTCTGGTGCTCCCTCACCATCTCGGGAAGGCGAAAAAAACCTCCGGAGCCTCCCACCAACTACAACCAGGGGAAGGAGAAGCATGAATAACCATTCGCTTTTAAGAGGGTGAAACTTGCCTGAAGAAGACCATTGGTGCCTGGGCGAAGACTCTCCCGAATTCGATAGGTTCGCAAACTCCTCTCTGGAGACGCCTTTCCAATGGCACTCCTAAGCAGTATGGGAGTCGACATCAGATCCACCTGAGGGGGCGACTACTCGGGAGCAGACCCCACTCGCCTCCCTAGGGCCTCCAGTACTGCATGCTTCCTCCCAAGGGATGGAGAGTCTAGCAGGGACCTTTGCCTAGGAGCACTAGCGGGCTGAGTAGCCACCTCCTCCACTTCACAAACACTAACAGTCGTCACTTTATCCTCCAAGGATTTTACAGAGGATCCCAACTTCTCAACAGCTCGAAGCATTAACGAAAATTTCACGTTCATAGAGGCTTCGAGGCTGGTCACGGAATCGGGTTCAGGTGAACGGAAACCAGGTGAAGGAACAGGTTGATTAACAGGAGGGGTGTTAATGGGAGAAATGGAAAGTTCATGATCCTGATTATCTACTTCCTTAGAGGAAGCTCTAACTACAGCTTTCCGCTTCCTATCAGAATCTAACTTTTTCATCCTACTTGAATAAATCTTCCACTTCCCTTTATCCCAATCTCTACATTCATCACATGTCAAATCCGGGTTACAGTCCTGACCTTTACAAGCTGCGCAAACAGAATGTGCATCATGAATCTCTTTAGCTAACCTACTTTTGCACCCTTTGCTGCAAACTCTAATTGTCCTGATCTTACCTGAGCTCGAGTTTGACACTGCAAAGAAAAGAGGGTGGCTAAAATAACTGGAAATGATGTAACTGCTTGTCCTACCTAAATTCTGAAGAGAAAACACTAAGTACATCACCAAATTCCAATAACAGAATATTCATTCCTGAATTCTAGCAGCTACTGCAAACAGGTGTGTACAGCACAAGCCGGCAGAAACGACTGAAGTTTCGTGTTAAGGTAGTTCCTCACTCCTCCACCGGTGGGTACAGGGGTATCTCCTAGCCGCCATATTGTTTTTTGTTTTTGCTGGCGCAAATTTTGAATTCTAGCTGACGTTCGGTTTTGAAACAATAGCAATGTAACTACTGGGTAAGTTACATACTTAAAACTATATAACTTTGTATTACTTACACATCACGTTTTTGTTTTATCCTGAGCACATCCTCACGCAATTCTTTTATTAGGGGAACTGCTCCATCTGACGGTTGCCTGAAAAGTAAATTGAAAAGCGTGACTTAAATTAAAGGAACTTGCTTACAACGGTTTACAATATAACATCTCAATCTAGAATATCTTGAACTAACAAACTAACTCTGGGGCAGCTTCCAAACTTTAAGTGACCATGTATTGCTCAAGGTTCTCTACAATATATCATAAGCCTATACAGTATACAATGATGCAAGTTATATCACTAACAATAATATGGTCATAAAAAATAAATGCATAAGTTATGTCTTTTTCATTTCATTACCATGGTATACTATTTGCAATAGTTTATGAAATATAGATAGACCAATGGAACTACAAGAAATTTATGGACAAAGCCCACGTGCTAGGACCTTTCAGGTCAGTCAGCGTGAAGTGATAAAATGGCAAGATAATGACATTATATAAAGATAAATATTTTTAAGACATTCTTCATTTCACTCACAGCTTTCAATAATCATTCAAATGAATTTCACATCATTCATACACTACTGTCTATGATTATGGAAATAAATAAGGCAAGAAAATAAGTAAAAAAAAACAATCTTTCTAAAAACCAAAACAGATAAAAAAAAACCTAACGAGTGCAGTAATGTCTGCATCATTAACCACTCTTCACTTTGGACACTCCAACAAAGAATGTTCAACTGATAACTCATCAAAGTGAGCACACTCCGGGGCACTTACTTTCTAAAATACGTTGATTGGTTACACAGGTGCTCCCATTATTCAGAAAGCTTAAAACAATCTAGCTTCTAGCTATCTGGAATAAAAATAACTAATAATTCTTACCACTTCTTATGTTTGCATATTTCTTATTGTTGTCTAGGAAAGGGGATAACCATCCCCTTTTCTTTTTCCTTGAAAAAAATATGACTGAGTCATTTTATGTCCAAATGGAGAACTATCTATTTGAGGTATACAGTATATATATTTTGTGAGCCACATTTTTTTATATATGTCACCCTTCTAATTTCCTTGAAGCTCCATGGGGATGGAATAAAATGGAATATGAAATTTAGGTTAAAGGTCAAGCCCTAGGACCCATGACGTCATTCAGCGCTGAAAGGGAAATTGAAAGTAAAAAGGTTTTAAAGGTGGAACAGGAGGAAATCCATGCAGTTGCACTATAAAACAATTGCTAGGAGAGGGTGGAAAGTAAGATGGAAGAGAATATGAGTGGAGATACAGTTAAAGGAATGAAAGGGATTGTGGCTAGGGGCCGATGGGACGATGCAAATAACCTTGAGTAATGCCTACAGTACACCATGAGAGGTGCAGTGATGGCACTAAACCCCCATAGGTAATCTCCGTGGGGGGCCAAAGCATCCACCATTCAGGTAAGACCTGGTACCTACATAAGGTTTTACTACTATAATTGCCCTTTGCATACATTCATGCTTTATACAGTAATTTGTTTTGTAATTGTTACTGGTTCCACACATGAACCATGCAGACCAATGGTTCTGACTGCTTAGCTACTGATTCCACACATGAATCATGCAGACCAATGGTTCTGACTGCTTAGTTACTGATTCCACACATAAACCACACAGACCAATGTTTCTGCCCGCTTAGTTACTAATTCCACACATGAACCATGCAGATCAATGTTGCTGACTGCTTAGTTACTGGTTCCACACATGAACCATGCAGACCAATGTCTCTGACTGCTTAGTTACTGATTCCACATATGAACCATGCAGACCAATCTTTTTGACTGCTTAGTTACTGATTCCACACATGAATCATGCAGACCAATGTTTCTGACTCCTTAGTTACTGTACTGGTTCCATACATGAACCAAGTAGACCAATGTCTTTGACTGCTTAGTTACTGATTCCACACATGAATTATGCAGACCAATGTTTCTGACTGCTTATTTTCTGATTCCACACATGAATCATGCAGACCAATGTTTCTGACTGCTTATTTCCCGATTCCACACATGAACCACTCACACCAATGTTTTTGACTGCTTTACTTGTAATTTACACATTTTTTACCATTCCACTGGCAAAATCCTACTGATTTTGGCAATCGCCTTTCTAAAGTGCAGTTTTCAACTGAGGTCCATCCATAATTAAGGGGTGGAAAATTAAAAATACATCATTTGTATTTTTCCTAGATATGAAAAATAGCAAGCTTTTAAAGTAACATCACAATTTTTAAAAGTAAATTGTATTTTTCCTAACTATACAAACCTGAAGTCCTTTACTTTAGGAATTACTTTTAGTGTAGGCTGGAAATGGCAGTTAAACTCTTGAGCAAGGTGGTTAGGCAGTAACTACCACCAGGTAGGCGGGACTACCCGCCTGTCCGGATGTAAGCATTCCAGTTTGCCTTTCAGTCCAGGTTCAGACTGAGGGGTAGCATCAGGTGGGCATATATAATGTAAAGGACCTCAGGTTTGTAAAGTCTTTCAAAAATTGTGATTTGTTCCAACACGATATACAAACCGTCGGTCCTTTACATTAGGAAGCCTCACTGGTTGGAGGGAGGAATCTGAGTGAGTCTCCTGAACTGACTGAAGTTCTGCACACCTGGGCTATTCCTCCTGGTCGAAAGAGTGAGGAGGAGTACCCGAGCCTCTGACATATTGATCAGAGTGTAGGAACTGCAAGATCAAATGTCAGATACTGGACCTTTTCGCATGAGTGAGGAAACGTGACTAATAATGAGAAAAGGCTGGAAGACTCTTAAGAGTCGAAGGCAGTAAGGAAAAGCTGAGATATGGTTTCCCTAATTGCCAGACTCTCCTTCCTCCCCTTGCTAGAGGAAGGAGCGGAGTTGCTTCTATGATTCTAGGAGAAAAATAGAATGGGTGCTCGATGTGTAGTCTTACCGCATCAGCGCCAGGTCCAGCACGTGTTGGTTCGAGTCCTATTCTCATCCCGAAGGAGGAGAAGTAGAAGGACAGGGAAGGAGGAGGAAGAGAGGCCAGTCACTCTCGGTATCCTTCTCACTTCCAGAACCAACACCTTAGGTGAGATGCTACTCGTCCTCTAGAAGGAGCCAGGTAAGAAAACACAACTTGTTGAGCAGCCACCACAGGTCCAAGGAAAAAAGGTTCCAAGGGCCTGTGGGCTAGACCATAGGAAGACAAGAGTGTGGTCTATGAGACCACGTCTTGCTTCCAGCCAGACAGAAACTTCCAGAATGCGAGGGATGGACCAAGCCATCGGCTTCGTGGGCTCTCTAGTGGAAGGTACTGATATTGTCGTCGTCAGCTGCCGAGTACCTCCTTCGATCGCTTCACGAAGCCAGGAGGAAGATGTGTCTTTAGACACTTCTTCCTCGGGAGAGAGAGTACTAGCGAAAATGTTGACAACATCCAGGTTAGGAGTGTCGAATCTTTTCGGAAAGTACCACAGCTACCTAAAGGACAAAGTAACAAATGATCTGGATCATCGACACAAAGTCCAAGGAAGAGGGGAACCTGAAGGACTCGAACCTGACAGTAGATGCCAATGGATTTGGAGTCCACGTACGACATCCAAGAAGGAGATGAGGTATTTATTCCCTTCACCTGTTCTTCCATCTTCTACGCAAGGACCGGAGCAAGATGAGAGATGGTCCTATGAGGGCACATCTCTATCTGATGACTCTTGTAAGGGCACGTGCAGCATGAGACAGAACTCTAAACGAGAGTCACATGCCACCCAGGGAACAGTTCCCTGGGACAGCAAGACTGAAGAAGCTTCTCATCCGTAGCTAAATCTTGACTGAGGAGAAGAGAGCTACTTCAGATAGAAGACCAGGTCGCAAGGGCCTACATTCTTCACAAATGAAAGGGAAAGAATCAACCCTCGGCAGAGAAGATAATACATGGCCTGGGGGGGTTCCCGTGTGCATGAGATGTACCCTAATTCACCCACTTGCCTTTTACAGTAGACACCTTAAATTATCTGAAAAATCAGGGTGGACTTTCTGAAACCTGGCAGCAAGTGAGAAATTTAGGCTTAATTTCACTATATAGGGTGATAATTTTGACCCGTAAACTCTGGGTACCTGACCTTAAAATACCCATATCTATCTTGAAAATTAACGTAGAGGGCTCATTTACCACTCAAAATGTTCCTTTTAATGAGCTCTTTCCAATGATAAATGATATATAAATATTTAACTTTTAGGGCTATATTAGGTCATAAATACCCAAAATGTCACCAGAAATCGAAAAGCTGATGATTTACCTCATGAAGGAAAAATGGTAAAATCAAATAATATTAAAGAATGAATGGCATATATTAACAATAATCAACACAGCTACACTTATATTATTCAAATAATAACCACTTTATTACTTTCTAAACACACAGAAGCATACAGTAACTTTTCATAAAAACTTTATTTTAAAAATGCCAATTTATGGTCATTGCTATCTAGGTGGCACTTTTATCATGGTATAGGGATTAATATTTGATGATAAAGTACTTTGAAAAAACTTCTCAAGTGAATAAAATTATAAAAATATATAGCTTGCACAATTTCCTTAAATAATTATTGACTTTATAAATTCTGGATATAGCATGAAAATTTTATTAACCTATGACGTGCTTTAGTATTAAAAGGGTACTATGACATTGCAAATGAAGAAGTTGTATTGGTTGAATTAAACTAATTCAAACATCCATAACAATAGTTTTAATATCAAAAGATATATTCAAAGGCAGTATATATTTAATAATGTAAATACATGTATTGAATTTATAATTGAAATGTCTGTAGTTTATTTTCATGGTTAAATATTCTAAGCTTTAACTTACATTCGTAAAGGAGTCAAATTTACACAAGTTCTTATGGATGAATGACAGTATTTGCTTCTCATGATTGTGCTTTTAATAACATTCCTCATTCCATACTGTAACCTAAAGGATTGCTACATGTTGCATCACTTACAACTAAGGCACTTTGACATTTACAAAAGCTGCAGCAAGGAACATGATTGCTGCGACAGGGACAGTGACATGTTCCACATTTTGTACAACTGCACATCACAGTGAATTCCTCAGGTACTGGGTTCTTTCCATCAGTTGGCACCAAAAGATTATCAGCTACTTTATAACCATATAACACAGGATCAAGGGGCTCCCATTTAGGTTTAGATAAAACAGAAATCATGTGATATGTGGTAAAGTATCCTCTTTTTATGTTGTATCGTTGCCTTGGCCCTCTCTCTCGTGCTGCTGGCAGGAAGAGCTGAGACACCTGGGTGCCTCGGCCCTCTCTCTCGTGCTGCTGGCAGGAAGAGCTGAGACACCTGGGTGCCTCGGCCCTCTCTCTCGTGGTGCTGGCAGGAAGAGCTGAGACACCTGGGTGCCTCGGCCCTTTCTCTTGCACTGCTCCTGAACTGGACCGAGGAAATACTCTCTAGGCCAGATCGGGATACTCGATATTCCATAGAATCTTGAGCACTCAGAGCGGCTCGCAAACGAGCACCCAAAGCAGCCCACGCCTTAGAGGCAGAACCTCTAGGACTCGAAGCGGGATCACACACTGAGGTCTGCGCACCCGCGGCTCCCAAAACACAAAACCCAGGGCTATGTGAATCGGTTTTCTAACCCGAAGGTCGGGAAGAGCCAACAAGAGACGCACTGCCTCCTCAAAAGGAGACAGTCCCTAGACGTCCAAGGGCATCAAGGGGAAGAAGCAGCCTTCCTCTCCTTCGGCTGACAGAGGTCTGTTCGATTCCTGGGACGCCCTTAGACCTCGGGAGGGGTAGGGAGGCAGCAGAAGACGAAATCGAAGATAAGATGAAGACGACGGCGGCTACTTCCACAGGGCAACTTCCTTCACCTCCACTCCGACTTCTTCTACAGGATGGTGGACACGAAACATGGTAACCTCCAGGGCAGTCGGGCAGGAACACAACGGAAGCGGCCCAGGACATGACCACCAGGAGAAGCATCAGGCATGATCAGGACAGCTGATGCAGGAGCTATGGCAGCAGTTCAGAAGGCAGGAGCTACTGCAACGGCCAGGAATGTCACTTTCCATGGGGTGACTTCCTTCACTTTCACGCCGACATCTTATACAGGATGGTGGACATCGTAACCTCCGGGGCAGCTGGCAGGAACACAACGGAAGCAGCCCTGGGCACGACCGCCAGGAGAAGTGGCAGGCATGATCAGGACGGCCAATGCAGGAGCTATGGCAGCGGTTCGGAAGGCAGGAGCTACTGCAATGGCCAGGAACGTCACATGAAAGTCACTAGCAGCGACAGGAACGATCAGGACGGCTGCGGCAGGAGACCAGGAGGAGCCACCCAGAGACTGTCGTCCAGTTAACAGGAGCATAACACAGGGAAAAAAAGGAGCAGATGGACCACAGATATACCAGAGGCATTGCCACAGCAGACACGAAGGCCAGCAATGACAGCGATCGATCCACATCGGCGGGAATAGAGTCGGAATGATCCCGATGTGGAACTATGTCATCCAGCCAGGAATTGTGGTCAATCCCAAAGCAACACTAAATGAACGTTGGGACTCCTTCATGCGAAATATCCCCTCAGATATCCAGCCAACTACTACTGTGTCTGCAATGCTCACTGTCAACCTGAAAGAAAAAGGCAAAGATGATTAGAGAGGGAAACTCCTCTCATTAAGAGGGGAACTGCCCTACGCAGCAAGAGGAGGTACCCAAGAAGAGGTCGCCCGACCCCACCCTCACGGCCTTCAACCGACGAGCGAGTGAAGAGGGCAAAGGAGAGAGATCTCTACTGAAGGAGAGATAAGGAAGAACCTACAGGAAGAGAAAAGGATGGAGGGGAGGCCACCAAGGGCGAAGTGGAAGCGTAACTTACAGACGACACCCGCAACCTCCCACCCGCCCTGCAACTCTCAAGCGCAGGCAGCAAAAACAAAACTCAGCACAAGTAGGAAGGAAGTAGTATGCCCTTGTACACAGAGGGCGGGAGCCCAAGAAGGCAAGCGAACTCTTAAGTCCCGATCAGTGTAGGGGAACGAAGACATTACGTCCCAATTTAATATTCCTGATTGTACAGTGGAACACCTTCAGCATCTAAATAAAGGGCTACTGGAAGAGAAGCATTACCACTTGGTTATGCTCCTTAAATATGACCTTGGCTGTCAAACCCAAGACACAGTGCAGGGGAACGACAGCTATGCAAGGTTATCACATATCGTAGGTCTGTATTAATAAATATCAAACACACGTAATACACACACAAAATACATTAAGATCCCACCGGGATAACAACAGCTTAACGACAGTCAGGCAGAGAGATCCGAAACCACGTCTGCAACGCACGACGGCCGACAGCAAACTGGAATGTTTACATCCGGGCAGGCGGGTATTCGCGCCTACCTTGCGGTAGTTGCTGCCTAACCACCTTGCTCAAGAGTTTAACGGCTGTTTCCAACCTACGCTGAAAGTAATTCCTAATGTAAAGGACCGACGTTTTGCATATCGTGTCAGAACAATTGTATTTTTCCTAACACACAAATCTGCAGTTCTTTACATAAGATTTAACTTGTGAACATAAGCTAGAACATTTCCCTCCAAAACGACTGTGTGGACTGGCTGATGTTCATGGGACGTCTGTAACAGGGCCCCTTCCCCCACCACAATGTTCACGAGGTTGTGATCAAGATCATCAACATCTCCATGCAATGTGAGGCAGCTTCTCAGCTCTACCTTTCAAGGAGAGTCCCCTGGCGAACAGGATTGCCCTTCCAAGAGCGATTCTACCTACACAGTTGGGC
>NC_089748.1:71649149-71691649 GCF_040412425.1 Macrobrachium rosenbergii
GAGAGTCAGAACTGTGTCCTTCAAGGGAGAGTACTTCTCCCAATCGCCTGTTCCCCATATAGACTGATTCAAGAGTGATTCGTTTCTATCATTGTAACTTGTTAATTTTGTACTGATCTTTATAATATTAAGTACGAATTAAAGTGAAGAAATTACCGATCTCGTCTCTATACGCCTTTCTGAGAATCTATGCAAACATATAACGAAGGACGTAAAAAGAAATAATAAAAAAAAACCATTACAATTGGTGGCAGCTAAAGTGGATCCAGAAGGACGAAAACAAACGGAACATTAATGAAATTATCAGTGCAATTATTTAAGTTACAGTGAAAATCTAAATTCTACAAAACGAACTTAGATTTTTTAACGACGACTAACAAAATATATCAGAAGAAATAAAAATACTCCAGCGAATAGCAGCTTACAACAAGAACGTCGAGTGTGAATAAAAAACAGTTTAGTGCTTCCCTGCCAAAACATTTGAACTGTTACCGTCAACAAATTGAGCAAGACGCCGCGACAGCGATAATAAGCCCAGTGTTAGCGACATTGCATCGAGTGATTGAAGAAAAACAACGTACAAACTTTCAACAAGATTCAAAGGAAAACCACAGCGGAAAAACAACGAGATTTAGGGATCCGACAGCGAAACATTCACCGCCGAATGAACAACATTTAGCGATATCACGATATCAACAACACAACACAGTAAGGAATTTACTGTCCACTCTCTTAATAAATAAGTGAAGATATATTTTTTTTGCATCTTGCTATAAGATTGAAGATTAAGAAAACTCTCTCTAGTGAATAAAATTCTTTTGCATAAATACCAGCATTACTCTTCTATGATAAATTAATTATTTAGTAAAATAATTTAGATAGGGAATTAGCTATTTTTTACTCGGTTGGTGATGATTATTTGAGAAGTTATATATGTAATTTTGTGTACTTATTATAATGAATTTTGATGATATGATGCCCAATTTCATATAAGAATTTATTTTGAGTATTGAAAAAGTTTTTAATTGTGCACTTGAACTCAATAGAGAATTTAATTTTTTTTGTGTGACAATTTGACAAATTGTTTTTAATCTTGGTACAATATAACGAAAATTTTTTTTTTTGATTGATGTACTCTGAGTGAAAATTTTTTTTGCGTGGACATGCAACGAGTATTTGATGAATTACTGAACACTGTTAGACATTCACATTCACGATTTAAGACCGTCGACAATTAGACGAAGTCGAATTTCAAGACTAAATTCCTACTCCGCTGTAGTGCAGGAAATACTAACAATAATAACACAAATAACCAGAACCAAAATAGTGTTAATCATTCTAATACTACTAACAATAATAATAATAGTAACAATACTAATAATACTACGTGACACATTACAATTTTTAATATGAACCAGGCGGCCCGTCATAACAACCGCCACTAAACTTCTGTGGACAGGTGGATGATTCCAATCCTGACAAAAGCAGACTCAAGCCTATACTGTAAATCATTGGCTAGCAGATGCAGATAGTCGGATAATTTCAGGGGAATAACAGATGAAAGAGCTAAGATAAATGAAGCCTTGTTGCTCGTCAGCTCAGAACATGGAGACGCACATAAAACTTTGAATTCCACAAGTTTTAGCAAACTTAATAACTATGTAGAATTTAAAAGAAATTTGTTTATCACTCTGGGAACCAGTAAATCAGACTGACGGTTTATATAACCTAACTAGATTTCTTAACCCACAATATAAAACAATTGCTAATTTGTACGCAAGCGTGGAGAATGCAATAGAGAAAATAAGCGAAGATTTAGAGAAGACAGGTATTACTATAGGAGACAAGGATCAGTTTGGGGCTAGTGCCCAGAAATTAGTTGAGCTACGGCATGTATTAAATTACGTGTCATTTGGAACCATATATAATATTCTTGGAGAAGAGGAAAAGAAAGCTTTCAGAAAAATAAAACTTGATCCCAGAAAAACAAGCCTTCAAACATTGAAGACAATGAGAGAAGAAATCCAAAGGAAAGAAATAAATCTATCCAAGGGAATTCATGGGAACAACAGAAGCACAAAATGAAAGGAAAGTCAGAAATAATAATCCTAATTTTAAACTGAATAATAAATTCTATGATAATTCCAGACAAGCAGAAATAGACCAAATACCTTCCAAGGGAAATATGCCCAAAATACTAAAAAGAAAATGGAATCCAGATCAAAGGGGAAGAAACAATCTAGCAAAGAGTGGACCACACAAACCTTATAGATATGGTCACAACTCAAAACACAAACACTTCAACCCAAGTGAACTATTCCGCTCAAGGGGCGAGACCTTAAGACAGCCTCGAAAACTGCGGGTATACAAATCATTTTACAAATGAGTGTAGAAAACCTAGAATCTGCACGGTTTGTAAGAAAATAGGACATTTAACAAAAGAATTGCTGGTTTAAAACACAAGAAGGAAATAAAGAAATAGTTGAATTAAGTAGTAACACTCAACATCAAATAAGTCTTCAAATCAATGACAATTTATCCCTACACAGAATACACAAGAAAGTCCCTTCAAGAAGATAAATTAAGAGAAGAATTGGCAAATAGGAGAAGTGAAGGTTCATCCGCACTATCCATATTGCAGAGTAAAGAAGTCGTATTTTCCATGGATGAAGAAGAAATAATCAGAAAGGATTTACCTATCATTAAAATTCAATACAGAATAAATTATGTACTGTCCTTATGGATTCAGGTAGTACTGTAAGCATAATAGATAAACACACATTAACAAGTTACTTAGAAGCGTTAAAGAAACGCTAATTCAGGGTCAAAGCAAGATAATAAAAGGGGTAGCGGGTAAACAGATAAAAAGTTTAGGCAATGTGAACTTAGAAATAGACCTTTCGTCACATAAAACTGTTGAAAGTTTTATAGTTCTAGAAGACAGGTTCTTTCCCACACAGGTGTTGTTCTCATATAAATTAATGAAGAAAATGTGGAATTATACTGAATTGCCGAGAAGGAAGAATTAATGTTACACAAGATAATAAAGAGCGTATGCTTTACGCTTGAAGAAGAAAAGTTTCACCCAAATCTGATCAATTTGTCTGAGACGACTTCAACAAGCGACAAAGACATACAGAAAATAACCTATCATCAAGAGAACAATCAAATTAAAATCAATGGTAACGGAAAGGAGGAATTTCCACAATTACAGACTAGAAAGTTAAGATGTGCATCCAGAAATTATACCCTCCAACAAAAGAAGTGACCCAGAAATAAATAAAGGTGATCTCCAGTGTTCTGAATATGACAAGGAACAAGACATTTATGAGGATAATTATGCAGAGATAAATACAGAACATTATAGCAATGTAGCAATCAGCTATGATAATGAAGGGAAATTAGTAAATGAGGTACTGTTGTTAAACAAAATAAATAAAGTAGATATAAAAGATATAATAGCAGTAACTGAAGAAACTAGTATAGATGCAGAACATTGTTACTTTGCAGAAACAAAAGATGAGGAAGTATGTTGTGTAAGCACTGCTGATGATAATAAAGTACAATTAATACTAAACAGACAGGTAATTTTGCATCCAAAGTGTTTAACAAAAATACATCTAAGGAAAGGAAGAGATAGAGTTAAAGATGTTCTTTTACTAAATGAAGAGTTACCAGAATTTGTCAGAATGGATAATTCTTTAGTCCACATGAAGGGTGATACTTGTGAAGTTTATGTCCAGAACTACTCAGATAACAAACTAACACTTTATGCAGGCATTATCTTTTGTAAAGGAATACCTATTAACAATCCATTACTAACATTAGAAGAAGAAGCATTTTTCTCTGTAACTGGTCAAACATCTGAATTAAGCAAAGAAGTGAATAAAACAGATTTTCCAGAAAACAAAGATAGATTAATTCAAGTATTAGAAAAATACAGAGATGTAATAGCAATAGAAGGAGATAAATTAGGTAGAACAAATGTCCTAAGGCATAAAATTGTATTAGATGATGGAACAAAACCATTCTTTATTCCTAATTACAGATTACCAATAAGCCAAAGACCCATAGTTGATAATTTGATAGAAGAAATGAAGAAAGATGGGGTAGTCATTCCTTCTAAATCTCCATATAATTCTCCATTACTACTTGTTCCAAAGAAAGATGGAAATTGGAGACTTGTGATAGACTATAGAAAGTTAAATTCCAACACCATTCCCGATAGAATGCCAATGCCAGTGATTCAAGATATGTTAGCTCAGTTAGGAGGTGCAAGGATATTTTCATCTTTAGATTTACTTAGTGGATACTGGCAAGTACCTTTAGACGAAGAGTCGAAACCATTCACAGCCTTCAGCACACAAGGAACACTTGCAATTTGAAGTCATGCCATTTGGACTCACTTCTATTCCTTTAACGTTTGTTAGATTAATGCTTCAAATATTAGGGATATAGAAAATGTTGCAGTTTACTTTAGATGATGTTATCATTTTTAGCAAAGATTTAGAAAGTCACCACTCAAAACATTAGAAATAGTCTTGGAAAGATTAAGAAGAGCAGGATTAAAAATCAAATTAAAGAAATGTCAATTCTTAATGAAATCCTTGGAATACTTAGGACATGTAATTAGTGAAGATGGTCTGCGAATGCAAGCAGGCAAGATAAAGCAATAGTTGAATATCCAGCTCCTACCAATTTGAAAGCATTGAGAAGATTCCTAGGAATGGTAGGCTACTATAGACCTTTCATTAAAGGCTTTGCTACAATAGCCAAACCATTAACAGAATTAACAAAGAAAGATGTCAAATATGAATGGAATAAAGAACAAGAGACAGCTTTCCAAACACTAAAGAGTAAAATGACCAGGAATCCTACTAGTCTACCCAGATTTCTCGAAGGACTTTTACTTAGCCTGTGATGCATCAAGTACCGGGCTAGGGCTGTATTATTACAAAAGGACAAAACAAGAATGAGAGCAGTATATTATGCCAGAGAGTTTTGAATGCTGCAGAGAAAAAATTATAGCACAATAGAAAGAGAGTGTTTAGCATTATACTGGGGTCTAAGGAAATTTAGACACATAATTTTAGGACATAAAGTCAATGTACTTACTGATCACAAACCAATTTGTGATTTGTTTAAGAAGAGAACTTTTACAAATAACATGAAGTTCAATAGATGGTTCATTAGTGTGTTAGAATTTGCACCAGAATTCAGATATATCCCAGGAAAATTTAATACACTAGCAGATGCATTATCCAGAGCCCAAGAAGAAACAGAGAAATGTATTACCACTAATACTTTTTGTTTTAGCTGTCAAGTGGTAGATTTAGATTTGGAAAGAGTACAAATACAGTAAGGAATGGATACAGAAATCAGGCATATAATAGGACAACTAATGACAGATGAATCTTTAAAACTTGATTTTGTTTTAATCAATGGATTATTGTATAAAAGACCAACAGAGAAGAATGGTTATTCTCGACTATACATCCCAAAACACTAATCAGAGAAGTTTTAGAACTAACACACTCCATACAAGTTAGCAGGACATCCAGGAATCAAAAAGACAACTAGAATCCCAACCAGAAACTATTTTTGGCCCCATTGTAGTGAGGATGCCAAGAACTTTGTACAAAATTGTGTAGTTTGTAATAGAAATAAAGGTAACGTAAATCCAAAAGCTCCACTTGAAAAAAATACCCATCAGAGTTGAATCCATTTCAGGTCGTATCTATGGACTTTTAGGTCCATTTCCTACAACTGTTAGGGGAATAAACAAATATTAGTCTTTTAGACTATCTAACAAGATATGTAGAGATTGTACCAGTAAGAAATAGAGATGCAATTACAGTAGCAGAAGCTCTTAAATCTAGAATTATTACGAGACATTCATGTCCCCAAGTTCTTCTTTCTGATAACGCAGCAGAATTTACTAGTGAACTTTTAAGAAAATTATGTGAATTTTATGAGATAAATAAATGTCAAATCACAGCATATAAACCAAGTTCAAATGGAGCAGTAGAAAGAACGAATCGTAAGATAAAGGATATCCTGAAAACTTTAGTTAAACCTAATACAGAAGACTGATTTAGCTTTGGAAGACGTACAGTTTACTATAAACAATACTGTAAATGAGACAGTAGGAGAATCACCCACACTACTTGTTATACTGGATACAGAAGAGACTACCAAATACGTTACTAGATGATGCAACACCACCCCGACATACTTATAACTACGTGATGACTATATTGCCTGGAAAACTAGACGCATATATGAAAACGATCAAACAAACGAGGACTAGACTTAAGAAGCTCAGAGTGTCCAAGCAAAGTACTATGACAAAAATACAGCTAAACCAAAATTGTAGTAGGTGCTCAGGTATATGTTCAGAATCATGTTCCAGAAGGTCCTAATGTAAAAGTATCCGCAAAGTTCCAAGGTCCTTATAGGGTATTAGAAGTGTTGAAGTTAAATAAGCTAAAGATCATAAGTGAGAGTGATCTCAAGGAAAGAATTGTTCATACCAATCATGTAAAGGTAATAAAAACAGACTTTGGTCCAATAAGAGAATAGTTGAATTATTGAAAGAAGTTGAACAGGAACCAATAAATAACAAATACAATTTAAGAAAAAGATAAATTTATGTAAAGTGTTGAACTATTAGATATAAACAATGTGTAGGCATTAAAATACCTCACGTATACAGAATATCTGATAAGGCTTATTCTTACAGATACAAACATGCGGTTCTTCTTGGTTATCATAACACTGCTTTATGTGTCATCTGAGGTGGTGATCCGGAAGGGTGCACTACTAGAGAAAAAGGGATCTGTGAAATTAATAAAGGACTTGGGCATAGTGAGTATTGACATTACATCAGTGCTTATCAATGAAATGACATTGAAAGATGTCCAAAGGGAATTAAAATCATTAATTAGGAAAAGTGAAAATAACAGTGTTTTACCATTGTTGGAAAACTAGATAATGACATAGGAAGTGTGTTAAATACAAGATCCAAACGATCCTCTTACCTTTTATAGGAACAGCACTTAATCAATTATTTGGAGTCACGACAGACTCTAATGTAGAAAAAGAAAGTGCCCGTATAGACAAACTGGAGAAATGGGCAGCAACAAGAGGCATTGTGTTAAATAAGATTATAAGCTATCAAACCTTAAACAGTAATGAATTGAAAAAATAAAGGAATTTATTAATCAAGTGAACACAAACATTACCAAAGAGATTAAGATAATAACAGATGAACAACATTCAAGTACATTTATGAACAATGTTAGAATTGTATTGCAAGACCATAAAGATCTATTAAATGCCATTTTGTTAGCCTATAAAGGAATATTAAGTCCAACATTAATAAACCCAAGAGAATTAGAGGCATAATTAGTGATTTTTTTGGTAGAAGGACATTATACCCTATGGTAAAGGATATAATGGTCTATTATAATTTGATAACCACCAAGGTAGTTAAGAATAAGATCCTTCTAATTCTACCTTTTAATCAAAAAGAGGCAGATGTACTGATGTCCATACATCCTTTCCCATGTTGATAAAGGAAACGTAATTATCTCAAATGTCAACCATATCAATTTTGCATTAGAAGAACATGGACTAATGATGTCATTTATTACTGATGCTCAATTGAGAGATTGTATACTTTGAAAGATAAAGAGTATATTTGCAACCTTGACAACCTGTATGAAACTACTAATGCCTATCCTTGTGTTCAAGAAATAATTGAAAACAAGAATCAAGAGACAGTACTGTGTACACAATTATCCAAACATGATTTTGTTTCCATTATAGTAGAACAGTCAGTTTTTGTGTTTCACCAAGTTCAGTAACAGCAACTATTAATTGCCATAATGTAAGTACTGAAATTAATTTCAATAATGTCCATGCTTTTGATAAGACTTGCAAGTTAGTTATTCCTAATAAATTATATTATGAACCTCATGTCTTCACAGAAATCACAATCCATAAAAATAAGCCCTACATGAACTACTCTAGTGAAGTTAAAGAATTTAAACTGTCTCAGTTAGAGTTAAAACAAATAAATGAGTTGGCTTTAGTAGATGAATTTTTCTATTACAAAGAAAATGTTTCACCAATTCTGTCTCTGTTCAATTTGGTCATGATCATTATTGTAATAATAGTGTTTGCAATTTTGGTCAAACGTGTGGTAATTTCAAATGTAGAGCAGATTATAACAGAAATAAAGAGAACCAATGAAGAGTAAAATGATCTTATACACATAATTTGCTGCTGAATTCTTTATGTATTGTTGTTTGCATTGTGTGTTAAAACAATTAACCATTTTTTAAGTATAACAATTCATTATGTATATATATATATATATATGTATGTATATGTATCTCTTTTGATTCATGATATAATATATGTGAATTTTCTACCATATATTCTTAATTGATTTTTTTGCATTAGTGCATTGACACAGTTTGTGCAATTTAAATATTTTTTGAGAATTGACTTGATGGGCAATCATATAAATGCTTTATTTTATTTGTGATTTTGCAATCATCCATTGAAATATAAATCTTTTTTTGTCACACTGAGGGCAGTGTGAGGTAGCGTGACCGAGTGATGTTGTGGTGTAGAATAGATAGGGAAATTAAATAGAAAAGAGAGAGAGAGAGAGATAGAAAGAGAAAAAGTTAGGAGAGAAGGAGAGAGAATAAGAGTAAAGAGAGAGGCAAAGAACACAGTGATAACGGCCAAATGCTGTTGTGTCGTGTTATCAATACGCGAGATGTTTACATTGCAGTATATCGTGTTTAAGCCATAAAACAGTCGTAAAAATGGGGAAATAATGGCCTCGCGATTGAAGCCAAGCAAAACATGAGTCAGCACAGTCTAAATGCTTACAACAGCTGATTCTATAGCCCGCCTTCTCCGGAAGGTGTTTTCGTGGAAGTTCCAGGAATTTGGGGGTTGACCCAAGTGATATACTTCTTCAACCTCCAATCAATTATGTGTGGGAGGGTCTTTCCACACCCTCCTAAGATCACCTCCTATCAAGTCCTCTAAGGAGAGATTTGAATCACACCCACTACAGTCCTTCCAATCAGCTACTTGAAGGGGAGGCCTTGCTGATTAATCCTTCCAATAAGGCTAGAAGGAGGTGGAGATTTACAGATAGCAAGTTTCCTGAGGTTCAACGAAAGTGAGAGACCGACGAGGAGAAGAGAGTCAGAACTGTGTCCTTCAAGGGAGAGTACTTCTCCCAATCGCCTCGTGTTCCCCATATAGACTGATTCAAGAGTGATTCGTTTCTATCATTGTAACTTGTTAATTTTTGTACTGATCTTTATAATATTAAGTACGAATTAAAGTGAAGAAATTACCCGATCTAGCCTCTATACGCCTTTCTGAGAGATATCAATATTTAAAAGGAATAAATATACAAAGATAGCACATCATCCATGACTTGCATCTGAAGGACACCTCGAAGAAACCAAGGTAAGAAGAGAAAGACTAAAATCTATGCAAACATATAACGAAGGACGTAAAAAGAAAGAATAATAAAAAACATTACAATATATATATATATATATATATATATATATATATATATATATATATATACTGTATATATAAAATAATAATAATATACAAGTGGTCAATAAATTAATTCATACAATCTCCATTTAGCTATGTTCTTTCTCATCTTTGCTTAATCCCATGCTAATTAAGGAGATATACAGTACACCACCCGTATTCGCGTTCTCATGGTTCGCAGACTCACGCATTCGCGGGTTTCTCTGTGGAACATATCTAGCCATTTTTCGCGGAAAATTGGCCCATTCGCGGTATTTTTCAATGAGAAATATTCACATGATTACTGTATTTTCATATAATTTTCATGAATAAATGCACTTTTTGTGACAAAACTATTAAAATACTCAGGTATAAGCATTTTTACAGGATTTTTCTTGGTTTAAGCTATCAAAATGGGCAGTTCTAAGTGTTTTTAGAGGGGTTTTAAGCATTCGCAGATTTGACCTATTCGCGGGGGTGTGTGGGACACATCCCCCTCGAATACGGGGGGTTCACTGTATGTATGATCCATGCATTTGACAATAAAATTAACAATCAAGCCTATTATATACAGTATTACTAGTATTTGGCATATCTATGCTGACCTACTTTATTTCAATTTCTCCATTACTTTTATCATTCCCTACAATGAGCAATTACATATATATGTTACACTGAAATGTATGTAATAACCATTTTTAATGGAATACAGAATTTTGACTTAGATTTTATTAGACTACCTTTGGGAGTTATTACTGTCTGCAGCCAAGTTTACCTTTTTTTACATTGGCTGAGCATTCCAGACTGTAATGGTTGCTTTCAGACCACAGCATCCAAAAACAGAAAATACAATCTTATCTAATTTCTTGTTCTGCATTTTGTTATTTATCCTGCAACGTCAGACCAGGATCCAGACGTGTCAGGTCTGGGTCAACCTGTTTAGTCGGCAACGCCCCTTCAGCTGGAGTGTAGAAGCGCTTCTGGCGAGGCAGAGGGGGGGAGGAAGAAGCTTATCCAAGCTGTCTTGCCCAGACACAAGACTATTCACCTGGTCGAGGACCCCTTCGGCAAGCGTGGACCAAGGCAGCCCCACCGAAGCCTTGGGTTCCTTCTTGGGTCCCCAAAAGGATTCGAGGCGCGATGGACGATCCACAGTTGAGGCCGTGGTCCCTTCCCCGAGGTCATTGTGCTGATGAATCAGCGCAAAAACCTCTGCAAAAGTCTTCAGTATCTCGGGGGTGTTCGCATCCTGGGGAAGAGGACCCTCGAGTCCCTCCAGAGTGCGGTCCTCCCGATCTACTCTCCCTGCAGGAGGGAGAACCTTGGCAGACCCCCGTGATCCTTCCTGTACCAAGCGGGCATAAGACCTGGTCGAGCCAAGGACCGAGCCAGGTTCATACGCCCCCGAGGTGGAACTCTGGGAGAAAACTCGACAGAATTCCACCTGTCCAACTCGCGCCCCTTGGAAGGAACCGAAGAGGTAGAGGGGACAGGCGAGGAGGATCTGGCGCTCCCACTGGGCTTGCTGGCAGAACCAACAGGGGCAGTGGGCCGGGAGCGGTCACCAACCTGCGGTGGTGACGGCAGCCCGGGTCGAGAAGAGTGCTTTCGCCTAGGCGAAGCAGTCTCCCGAGGAGAGCGGAGCGGCTCGCGTGAGCCAAGCCGTGTGCTTGCTTCCCCCGAGCCAGGCTGGCTGCACGGACGTGGCCGGGGACTGGGAGGAGTCAAGCGCGCGTCTGGCTGGCGCGAGCTTGTGCTGTCCTCTAGACACGCCCCAGTCTTCTTCAAGACCGTAGCCTCTCGGGAAGACTGAGCAGGGGACCTCTCCTCTGCTTCTCCTGATGTTTGGTCCCGGAGGACCAAAGCACTATCCCGGGAACCTGACTTGGCATTCCCAGAAGTACCAGCAGGAAGAGTCGAGGCACCTGCATGCCCGGACTCTTTCTCTCGCCCCACGCCTGGGTCTGTACGGCGAGAAGTTTCTCCCGTATCAGCCTGGGGTACCCGGGTCTCCTTGGAGACCCGGGTACTCAGAGCAACTCGCGATCGAGTGTCCGATACGACTCGCTGGCCTTAGGCGCAGATTTCTTAGGCACAGCAGGGGGGTGCGGCCCTTGGTCTGCACGCCCTTGGCTCCCGGTGCGACTGACCCGAGGGTCAGAGCAGCGGTTCCCTGATCCGTGGATCGGGAAGAGCCAGCGAGAGATCCCACTCACTGCCTTCCCTGTGGAAGGAGGCAGTCCCTTAGAAGTCTCGGTGCAAGACTTCTTAGGAGGGGGAGAGGCAGACTTCTTCTTCGGCCGCGAAGCCTCGGAAGGAGAAGAAGAAGAGGCAGCAGACGAAGACGATGACGAAGACGACAACACCTTCCTGGATCTCTTCTTCTTCTTCGCCATCTTCTTCAGGATCGGAGTCAAGTCCCCAAACCATGCAGGTGCAGCCAATGAAGCAGGAGCTGCCAGGGGGGCCACAGCAGAAGGCGCATCCCAGGCAGAGTATGCGGTGCTCGGGCCAGCAGTTACCTGGGAAGGAGCAGCCGTGTGGCAGCCAGGAACATAAGGAGGTGGGGCCGGGAATGCAGGCACAGGTGGTGCGCAGGCAGCCAGGCCGGGGCGAGCCAGGGTCGAAGGTATGGGGAGAGAGACAGATGATGTGCCGGGCTGGACAGGAAAGTGAGGAGCTGGAATCACTGTCATGATCGGGCCAGGGTCAGCAACAGGGGCAGGAACAGTCACGTATGGCAAAGAAGAAGTCACCATGAAGGAGGGGCCCGGTCGTGAGAACGGGGCCAGGAACCCAGGAGGCAGCGGTACTGCGTGGTGTACGGCAGGGACAGCCGAAAACTGGGTATCCATGTGCGAAGCCGCTGACACGGGTAGCTTGGCAAATGCTGACATGGTGACCGTGGTGGTGGTGAGTGTTGTTGCCGTGTGTGTCGTCAATGGCGCGCCGGAAAGATGTAATACCAGACCCTCAAGTGACGGAACGCCAGGTAGGCCCAGGTGTAGCCAGGTCAATGATAAGTCTGATGCCTGGCTATCCAACCCAAAACCTGAAGAAAAAGTCGGGTTAGGCTGGGAAATCTCCACTCGCTCTGGAGGAAAAAATTCCCCTCCAGAACAAGAAGAGACCCCTGAGAGGATGTCCCGGTCAACCGCTTCCCCACCAGATTAAACGAATGATGAAGGGGAGGAGGAGTCCTCACCAGACGGAGAGGGAGCAAGCAGGGGAAGTTCGCAGAGGGAGAAACGAACCCGACACATTAGTCACCATCGGAGTTGTCGGGGGCGTTTCCCTAGGACGATTCCTTGGCTAGCTTATGGCGGTAGCATCTCCTCCCCTCAAACTTCCTCCATTGCTCAGGAGACCAAGAGCGACATTCACTACAAGGAGCGTTGTGTGAACACACATGCCCCCTGCAAGATGGGCAGAGAGCGTGTGGGTCCGTGTCGACGCTAGATCTAAAGGAGTTACATTTCTTGCCAGGACACACACATTGGGGATAGGAAGGCTTAGAAGGCTTATCAACATTCATGCTTGCAAAGAAAAATCAAAGAAATTTCCCACCAAAAAGGAGAAAAACGAGCAGTCAGGCAGAGAGTGAAGAACAACGTTCGCATTCTACGACAGCTGAAAGCAAATTGGAATGTCTACATCCGGGCAGGCAGTACTCCCGCCTCCCGGACAGTAGTTAACTGCCTAACCACCTTGTTTGAGGTTCAACGGCCGTTTCCAGCCTACCCCTGAAAGTAATCCCTAATGCAAAGGACCGAGGGTTTGTATATTGTGTTGGAACAAAAATTTTTTCATCTGAATGAAAAGATTCATTATACCAAACAAACGTATTGCATTAAAGGCTTAACAATGTCCAAATGATTACTGCAGCAGTATGAACACACATTTTAAAATTCCATTTAGGTCTAACCCAGTTAGGCCTACTAGAGATCTCTGGCAAAAACGAGACAGTGAACTACCCTTCTGATACTGGCAGTGCATTTGTTTGTTGTCGGCCAAATGGAATGTCCCTTCGCCGTGTTTAGTAATGGCCCGGGGAGGGGGGGGGTCACCCATACATTGACAAGTTATTGCACTTGACGGATGGAGTATGAACCGTTCCAAACAGACGTAGCCGTGCTGTCTTGTGAAGATCGCGTATGGAAACCCCTAGTTGGATGGACTCCAGGGGTTAATTACAGGTCAATTACATTCGTGTGACAAAAGTTGAAGGTAATTCCATAATTACCAACCAAAAAACTGTAGAAAAAGTCAAGTTAGAAGGAAACCGCTGCCGCGGAGCTACTACTTAGATCTACCATCAGAAGCCCTAAAAGTGTAGAAAAAACCGGTATTATTTCACTTATGGACATTAATTGCTTTCAACATAAAATATAGGTTTTTCTGTTGTATTATGATGTGATTTGAATGATTTTGAGGTTTATTTCCATCGCAAATGAATACTTATCCTTCCCCGGCAAATGATATACTGTATACAAAATTAATAAAATTACGACTTGTCAGAATACTGCACCCCGCCTCTCCATAGCTAATACGGCAAAACTGCCATATGTCAAAATTAAAAAATGAGTTTTGCCATAGCTAATACGGCAAAACTGTGTTTACTGATTACAGTTTTGCCGAAGATGCAGTATTCTGACAAGTCGTAATTTTATTAATTTTGTATACAATATATCATTTACCGAAAGGATAAGTATTCATTTGCGATGAAATAAACCTCAAAATCATGTAAATCACATCATAATACAACAGAAAAACCTATATTTTATGTTGAAAGCAATTAATGTCCATAAGTGAAATAATACCAAAAAACCATTTTCCAAGGTAATAAGAGGAGCGGAGCCAATTCTCAGAATTACCAAATCTGCGGTAGATCGCAGATTTATATTCATTAATGAGCTACGCAAACTGGAAATGCAAAACGTAAGCTCCATCATGTTTTGAACTGGAGATGTGTTGCTTCATGTACGACGAAATTTCTGTATAGCTAGGATACCCCAGGCCGATAGGTAAGCAAAATATCACACCAGTTCATGTGTTCAATGGTGTTAAGGAAGATGATCGTTTTAAAGTAAGCCTCATTGGGCCTAATTATTAAACAGACAAACCGGTCAATCTGGCCTGCACCTACCCTAATGGTGTGCAGAATGCAATGGGCTAAGTTAGACTAGGCCTAATCTGTACTAGGCTAGGATTATCAAGGCCAGGTCTAGACTACAGTAAACTTCATATATACATTTTTAACGGATGCACACGCAACAAGTAACACCTACTTTGCCATTGTCATTTTCTGCATAGCACTGCGATTGCGAAGAGCACGTTTCAAGATGAATGTAGGGGGCTGGCACCTTCACACATAATTTTTGTCAGACTTTCCTTGTTTCTATCATTTTGAACCGAGTGAACCTTCGCAAGAAATGACATAATGACGTTTCATGACGTCAGATAGTCTTCTTCTTCTCGAACTTTTCTCCTCTGACAGTAGGAATCTCAGACGTTACCCATTAGATTAATTACTTTAAATTACTGGTATAGAAATGAAAATCTTACATTTATGGACTATGTAACCTTATCTGTACCATGTCAGGAAGGGAATATTTACTGAAATCTGGAACCGCAACTTATAATAGCTTACTAGATGAATGTTAAGAGGGGTACAGACTATCATTATTACTGTCAGTAAAAATACTGACAATATTCTATTAGTGTGAACTACTGTCAGTACATCGAACACACGTCCATTATTGAATACTGATTGAGGCGTCAGTAATTCAGTGTACCAGCGTCGAATGGCTTTCAAGTGACATGAGAAACAAGAGAAAAGCATCCATTGCAATTATCGTGGCTCTTTGGCTTCAGAAAAGACGCAAACGTAGAAAGTGGGTCAAAGACTAGATTGGTAAGCGTAATATTTTTACGCTTTTGAATGAAATCAAGAAAACAGATATTAATGATTTTCAAAGTTATTTCCGGATCGATGAAAAGACCTACAATAACCTTTTGGAGATGGTATGGCCATACATAACTAAAAAAGACACTGTTATGAGGGAGAGCATCTCAGCAAATGAAAGACTCTCCATTACTCTCTGCTATTTAGCAACAAGAGAATCATTTTCTCGACTGCGTTATTACGGCGTAATGGGAAAATCTACAATCAGTGGAATAGTGCAGGAAACCTGTGAAGCCATTGTAAGAGACGCGTCGCACCGATCGCGGTCTCTTTCGAGCACGTGCGTGTTCGTCATCCATCGGAGGGGACAAGACGAAAACAAGAGCATCCCGTTTTCTCTCTCTCAAGGAATGCAACTTCTACCGCACAATATTTCCGTCTGTTTCTCCCTAACCATTGTTGTCTCGATTTATGTACAATCACCACTACTTGCATTGCCATGCAAGCATTCTAATCATGTACTCATAATGTTCCACCTAATCTTCTGTATCACACTGTATGTATGTTTCTGTTTGTGAAGACGCCAAACGTCTCGCCATTTCACATATTTTATGCTACTGCGTTGTATTCATTAATCTGTCTCGAATCTCATGCAATTGGCCATATGTGGAATTTCCTGGCCTTTCCATTGATACATGTTTTATCACTATACGTTTATCATGTCTCTCACAATCGCCATCTGTTTGTCTGCCGACAAACACAGATGTCCGAAATATTACCTCTGTTTTGCCCTGTCTATGTGTAGATGCTACTTTGCGGCTCTCACCAGCCAATATCTTCGAAGATTCTGTACATTCATTCAGTAAGGAACCACCAATAAACCAGTCACCACCCAGCCAGTATGTCACTCAATCCTGTCCTTACACCATCATTACTGCTCTCAAGGATTACATCAAGGTAACTATAATTTTAGCTTATGGTAATATTGTTTTTTATTTGACAAAGATGTCTTACATTACATAATCAATATATTCTTGTGGTTGAAACTCATGGAATGGTTCACTGAGTCACCATCATCAAGACTAGTGCTAGTGCTTGCTGCTGACATAGGACGAGATGATGGTAAAATGTCTGCATTACGGCATTTATTTATCTTCACTGAATTTCTGGTCAGCGTCCCCATTTCTGCTTCAAATAAGATGTCATTAATATATTTCTCAGCCAGTAATTTCTGATCTCGTGGCAGATTCGTTACTTTGCTAGCCCAAACTTGTGCAATATTTAGGTCACTGCTATCATCTTTTTGAAGACAATTACAAGCTGAGTTCAGAAGGTCATCTGATTTGTACAGTACTTAATTTTTCTCTTCTTGGGTTGTGGCATTCAGTCGTCAATGTCCGCACCAGAATTTTGTCCGTCATCCGACAGATTGTCATCCAGCAACTGTAACATTTTCATAATTTATGTTAGTATGTACACTCAGTATTAGGACGAGCATAATTAAATACAGGGCCGGATACAAGGTTTATTGTGAATCCGTTACAACAACTTGCCGCCAAGGACCAGCACACCGGCAGCATCACAACACAACCCCGGAACAGAGAACTCAAAAACAAAAGACGTTCACAGCAGGGAATAGAATCAGAATTAACAAAGGATTATCCTTTTTTATCTAAAACTCTACATCCCTTATCCCTAAAAAAGCAATAATATTCCAATTTAAAACATCAGACAATTAAATAAATCAATACTTCTTCCAAACTATGTTACAAATATGAAAACAAAACATGATAAATACAGCATATTTGTATATATTTATAAATCAAGTCGATCTGGAGGTTTACTTATTCGACTGGATCGCCTTAACATTGGCGGTTGTACTAAACATTCACTATCATTATTTACAGTTACTTCTATGGGTTCTTCAGCCCCACTATTATCACATGGTACATTAGTGTCTGAATTGAAAGCACTAGAATCACTCAAATTTACAGATGACTTAGAATTATATTGGATAACACTTCTTTATTGGATTGGTTAAAGTCACCCATATATCTATGCATAATCTGATCTGCATGTCTTGTCCAAATAATATTACCAAAACTCTGTACTTCCACCTTATAATTTCTCAACCCAAGTACTTCCACAATCTTTCCTCCCACCCATGGTGAACCTTTCACATTTGTCAACAGTTGAGAAATAAACCTTTGGAAAATACCAGGAGATGAGGACAAGCCAAAAGGTAAACGTTTATATTTAAACAATCCTTTGTGAGTATTAATTACTAAGTACTCTTGACTTTTCTCATCAACAGGTATTTGAAGATAAGCATTCTTTAAATCAATTTTGGATAAAAACTTTCCCTTACCAACAACAGATAACAATTCCTCTATCTTTGGTAACGGGTAACTGTCACAATGAATTTGTTTATTGAAAATTTTAAAATCTCCACAAATCCTCAAATAAACCTTTGGAAAATACCAGGAGATGAGGACAAGCCAAAAGGTAAACGCTTATATTTAAACAATCCTTTATGAGTATTAATTACTAAGTACTCTTGACTTTTCTCATCAACAGGTATTTGAAGATAAGCATTCTTTAAATCAATTTTGGAAAAACTTTCCCTTACCAACAACAGATAACAGTTCCTCTATCTTTGGTAACGGGTACCTGTCACAATGAATTTGTTTATTCAAAATTTTAAAATCTCCACAAATCCTCATTTCAACCTTATTTTCTTTCAATACAGGTACAATAGGAACTGCCCATTCACTATGTGATATGAGGTCCATCATTTCATCCGCTACTAGCTTATCTAAGGCATCTTCAATCATTTTCTTGTAATAAAAAGGAACTGTGCGTGCTTTCATAAACTTTGGGGGTAGCATTACCTTTTAAATGAATCTTAGCCAAAACACCAGCAATAGGTTTACTTGAATCTACCAAGTAATTATCTAGCAGCTTTTCTGCACTCACATTAGCAACCTTTATTACTCTAGTACCTTCATCTATTCCAGCCAGATAAATACCAACTTGCTGCATTAAATCTTTACCACACAAATTGTATTACAAGAATCAACAACATAAAATACCTGAGAAACTTTTGTGCTATTATAAAGTACAGGAGCTAACACTTTGCCCAAGACATCAATTTTCGTATTATCATAACCTCTTAGCTTTTTATTGCATTGTTCCATATTTAGTTTTAATAACCTATGTACCCACTCTTTGGTTATAGTAGACACAGCAGCGCCACTGTCAATCTCAAATGGAACTAAATTCTGATTAATACTGAAATAAAATTCATCAGAATTAAGAGCAAAAATCTTTCCTTTAACCATTAACAATCTATCATCACTGTTGTCTTCATAATCATCAATAGTTTTTACAGCCTTCTTACCTTCAGCCCTACTATTGGAAGCCTTATACCTAGGTTTAACACTACTAGGCCTATGAAGAGACAAATCTTTGTTTGCCTCTCTACACCCTTTTAGACGACCTTTCCTTTTACAAATGTTACAAGTCAGATCTTTAAACCAACAGTCTATACTCTCATGAGAAAAACCACAATGCTTACAAGATGACTTTTCTTTTCTCACTGAACTAACCTGTGGCTGTGATTCGTTCCTCTCACCCACAAAAGCTTTTTCATGTTCAAAATTCTTTCTAAAACTGCACTTGGAGATCAATATTCAAAGCAACTAAATTGGGAAAATATACTTCATTGTCCACTGCCATAAACAACTGATCTCTGACTCTTGAATTGAAGTGATTACCAAAATTGCAATCTTTTGCTAAAGCCTTGAGGTCAGATCATACAAACTATTCACTGTCTCATCCCTCCTTTTTTCTTTGTTGAAAAGCTATTAGGCTACGATGATAAGAAGGTTTCACAATGTAATGTGATTTCAATACAGCTACAAGGTCATCGTAAGTCTTTGTATGGGGTAAATCAGGAGCACACAAATTGCCCAGTACACTAAAAACATCGGTTCCAATCGACACTAGCAAAACATTTTTCTTTTTGTTATCTTCCTCAATTCCAAGATTACTAAAATTAGCTTCTAATAAACTAAGCCAAAGATCCAGGGTTATCTGAGAAGAATTAAAAGGATCAATCTTAATCTGAGTAGTCGTCGCCATCGTGAACAAAACTGTAAGATGAAGCAAAACTGTAGGTAGCAGCCTATATGCCAGGTAAGGTAGGGTAAAAACACAATAAATCGAAGCATCAACTAGTACAGCTGGGGGAACTGAAAATCCTCACCCCTAACATAAGCGAACTCTGCCTAACCTCCGCACCATCGCCTCCTTACGGAAGTGTCCTCAGAGCCGGTAGGCTATGCTGCACTCGTCAAAAATCCTGGAAAATCCTTACATCCACATGAAGTTCTTGTAGACCCTATGCTCCTCTGCATGGATTCTCGTCGCCATTTGTTAGGACGAGCATAATTAAATTAAATACAGGGCCGGATGCAAGGTTTATTGCGAATCAGTTACAACAACTTGCCGCCAAGGACCAGCACCCGGGCCGCATGACAACACAACACCGGAACCGAGAACTCAAAAACAAAAGACGTTCACAGCAGTGAATAGAATCAGAATTAACAAAGGATTACTTTTTTTTATGTAAAACTCTACAGACAGGGCATAGACCTACAGATAAATTTTTTATATTCTGAGGCAATGACAGGGCATGGGACTACACATCAATTTCTTATATTCTGAGGCAATGACAGAGGGCATAGACCTGCAAGTCAATTTCTTTTATTCTGAGGCAATGACAGGGCATAGGCCTACATGTCAATTTCTTATATTCAGAGGTAATGACAGGACATAGACCTACACGTCAATTTCTTATATTCTGAGGCAATGACAGTGCATAGACCTACACATCAATTTCTTATATTCTGAGGCAATGACAGGGCATAGACCTACACGTCAGTTTCTTATATTCTGAGGCAATGACAGTGCATAGACCTAAGCATCAATTTCTTATATTCTGAGGCAATGACAGTGCATAGACCTACACATTAATTTCTTATTTTCTGAGGCAATGACAGGGCATTGACCTACACATCAATTTCTTATATTCTGAGGCAATTACAGAGCATAGACCTACAGGTAAATTTCTTGTATTCTGAGGTAATGACAGGGCATGGACCTACACGTTAAATTCTTATATTCTGGGGCAATGACAAGGCATAGACCTGTAAGGTGTCAAAGAAACGAGCAGGTAAAAGTTACTGCTACTTTATTACAGATCCAGGCAGCTTATATAGCGGCCGACTGACGCCGGCCCGCGAGAGACAATGGAATTGACTGTGACCTGAGGTCGAAACAATAAACAATAATATACAGTGAACGAGTACAAATTACAATACAAAACATACAGAGCTACAATATGGATACAGTCTTGATGCCTGTGAATGAAGAAACATGTGATACACAATGTGTGACATTTGTATAAATACGCATAAAGTAAAAATGATTAAAATGCGTGACCTGGCACGTTTTAGGCGTGACTAATTGAGCTTGAAGAAAATGGGAATTCACCAAAGAAAACAAGCTCAGCGGAGACTTAATTAATGGCGCCGCCGAAACACTATCCTGGCGCCGATGTGGTGACTTTACAGATACTCCCCAAGACGAGGGACGCGTCTGACTAATCCCTGTATCTGCTGGGGCGCTGAAGGGTGCCGCGGCTCCTTGAAGATAACGGAGGGCCTCCCGCCTGTGAGGCTGCTGGCTGGGCGGTCCCTTCCTGGGGCGGCGCGCCTGCGGGGGTGAGGGCGTGCTGGAGTGCGGTTGGGCGGAAGGGTGCTGCGTCGCTGCCGGGACTCTCCGACAGGAAGGCGGGCTTTAACCGGTCTATGGAAACCCAGTCGTCCTTGCCTGGGAGTGCCAACTGGAACGCCTTGCTGTTCCGTTCCAGCACGCGGAAGGGTCCCCTGTAGAGCTTAGTTAGTGGTGGACGGACGGCGTCGACTCTGACGAAGACGTGGGTGGCGGATGACAGCTGTGGCGTCATGAAGGTGGTTGCTTTGTAGATGTATGAGCGCCTGCAAGGGGCGAACTTGCCGCCACGTCGCGGAGCCTCTGCAGTGATGGGGAGTGGCGTTCATCCGTCACGAGCTCTCCCGCACCACGAGGGGTTCCCCATAGGTTTGTTCAGCTGCGGATGGGGTGCCGTCGGCTCTGGGCGGTCCTCAACCCGAGGAGGACCCACGGCAGCTGATGTTTCCAGTCCCGGCGGTGCAGCGGGCCATGAGGATGACTTTAGGGACCTGTGGAACCGTTCGACCAAGCCGTTGGCCGCTGGGTTGTGCGCTGTGGTGGTGTGGTGCGTGGTTCCCAGCAGTTGAGCCAGGGCAGACCACAACTCGGAGAGGAAGCGGGGCCTGTCGGTTGTGATGTGGTCCGGGGCGCCGGCGGCTAACCCAACTGGAGAGCAGGGCCTCGCACACGCGCTGGCGGTGGCTTCTTGCATGGGTGTGGCCGGGCCACCTCGTCGAACGATCTACCACCGTCAGGAGGTACCTGGATCCGCCTGATGGGGAAGGGGCCCGACGACGTCGATGTGGATGTGGCCGGCGGCGCCTGGCTGTGGGAACTCGCCTACCCCGACTGCGTGTGACGACCCACCTTGCTGGTCTGGCACTGCAGGCACTGTTTGCCCAGGCCGTGGCGTCCTTTGCACCCGTGCCAGACGAACTTTTTGAAAGCAGTTTGGCCGTGGTCCTGCCGGAGGGGTGTGAGAGGCCGTGGATTATGTCGAATACCTGGCGGCGTGAGGCTGGAACCAAGGGCGGGGCTGACCTGTGCTGATGTCACAGAGCAGGCTGGGGCCTTCGAGCGAGTCACGTCCCCGCCACTTGAGGATGTGATGGCGGTGCGGTATGCTGGGGTTTCTGGGTCAGGGCCTGTTCTCTGGCAAGGTCCTGGTAATCTACACCAAGCTGCACTGCGTTCAACTCGACTCTGGAGAGGGCGTCTGCTACGATTTTTCTTGCCGGGGAGGTACCTGACGGAACAGGTAAATTCGGCTATGGCTGAGAGGTGGCGCTGCTGTCTGAAGACCATGCGTCCCCTGCTTCGTGAAGGCGTGAACCAGTGGCTGGTGGTCTGTGAAGATTGTGAAGGGCATCCCCTCCAGGAGGAACTTGAAGTGCCGAACTGCGCGGTACATCGCGCAGAGTTCCCTGTCGAAGGTGCTGTAGCGGGTCTCTGCGGGACTGAACTTCTTGCTGAAGAAGGCGATGGGCTGGGGGGCGCCGTTGATGATTTGCTCCAGAACAGCACGCAGGCGACGTTACTGGCGTCTGTCGTCAGCTGGAGGGGGCCTTAGGATCCTGGTGTGCCAAGGCGGTTGCCTTGGTGAGGGGCCTTCGTCAGGGAAAAGGCCTGCTGCTGGCTGGGTCCCCAAGACAGGGACTTGGTTGGCCTTTTAGGACTTCCGTCAGGGGCCGTGGTGTGCGCAATCCCGGGATGAACAGCCTGTAGAAGTTTACCATCCCAAGGAACTCCTGGACGGCCTTGATGGAGGTGGGTGTCGGGAACTTGCTCACGGCTGCTACTTTCGATGTAAGAGGGCGGACGCCTGTCGGAACACCTCGTGACCCAGGAATTCTGCTTTCTGGGCCTTGAAGGTACACTTGTCGAAATGGACGACGAGGCCGTTCTCTTGGAGCGCTGGAGGACTGCTTTGATGTGTCTCTGGTGTTCGCTGTGAGACCTGGAAAATATGAGAATGTCGTCCCGGCGTAGCAGGCGTGAGAATTTTAGGTCCCCAGGATGCTGTCCATGAGCCGCTGGAAGGTGGCCCCGTTCCTCAGCCCGAAGGTGGAGAAGGCGAACACATAGGACCCGAAGGCGTGATGATGGCTGTCTTTGGTATGTCCTCTGGCGCAACAGGTACCTGGAAATAAGATTTAAGAAGGTCCAATTTAGTGAATATTTTGGCCCGTGAAAGGAGGCCGTGAGGTCTTGCATGTTGGGTAGAGGGTAGTGGTCGGGCTCTGTTGCAATGTTGAGCCGCCTGTAGTTGCCGCAGGGTCTCCAGGAGCCGTCCGGTTTCTGCACCATGTGGAGGGGGAGGCCCATGGACTGGAGGCTTTCCTGCAGATGCCCATCTGTTCCATCTCCTGCGAATGCTTTTTCGCCTCCTGAAGGCGCTGAGGGGAAGCCTGCGGAACTTCGCATGTGTCGGGGGCCCTTTAGTCACTATATGGTGGTATATGCCGTGCTTGGCTGGGGCCCCGGGGACTTGGCGGCTTCGGGCTTAAATACCTCAGGGAACTCCGACAGTAGGTGTGCATACTGGTGGGGCGACGGCGCTGATGGTGGGTCTGGGTCCCGCCGTTAACGGGAGAGACCGGCAGGAGTCGGTGTCGAGGGCGCTTGCGCCCCGCGTCGACTAGCAGGCCGAAGTGCGCCAGAAAATCGGCCCCCAGGGTGGGGTTCCTACGTCTGCGACGATGAAGTCCCAGGAGTAACTCTGGCCAAGGATGGAGATCGACAGGAGCCTGGTGCCGTGGGAGAGGATGGGGTTCCGTTGGCGGCCGTCAGGAAGCGGTCGGGTCTGGTGTCTGGTTGCGGTCCTCTCTGGATGCTGGAAAGACCGATTTAAAGGCCCCTGTGTCGACCAGCATCATCCTGCCGGAGAGACGGTGTCTGAGACGTAAAACCTACTGTTTTGAGGCCCTGGGTTCTTCGGCTGCCATGGCGGCCTGTCCTGCTGGCCGCCACCCCGTTTTTGAACGGGCGAGCGAGCAGGGCGGCAGGCAGTTTGGCGTCCTTTCCGAACCACTTGTGGTAGCGACAGAAGCCGGGGACCTCCATCTGCTGTGGTTCGGTGGACATCTGTTGGCGATGGCGTTGACGGGCTGCTCGTCCTCTTCAGGCTGGATCGAGCTGACCGGCTGTGTGGCCGGTTTTTAGCCGCTGTGAAGCCTTGACGGAGTCTGTGAGGTGTTGTGCCGTCTCTATGAGGTCCTGACAGGCATGGTGTAGGGTGAGCAATCTGGTTGCGTACCTCCGGGAGGAGTTGGCAAAGGTAGATTTCCGTGTGAAGCTTATCTCCTGCCGCTTCTTTGTGCTACCCAAGTCTGGTAGTGACAGGAGATCTCGACCATGCCCTGCCGCGTCTCTTGAATTGAGGTCGTGGCGTGGGTTTATGGCAAGGTCGATAGCACGGGCGGCCCGCTCAGCGATGGGCAGGGAGCAAGCTTCGAGGAGGAACTTTTTGTGGTGCTGTATGTGAGGGTGTGTGTTTCACGGTGAGTTTTCTGTACACGCCTCCGGAAGGGCCACTGCGGCCTGTAGGATTTCGTCCGTTGCTCTCCACCCCGCCGCCACATCGATGGGTTCCCCCTGCGTAAACGGCGGCAGCTTTACGGTGAGGGCGCTTGGTGCCCGCCGTGTGTGTTCGGGCGGGTGTGAGGGCCTCGATGCAGGGGCAGGCCGGGTGTGATGGGAGGTAGGTAAACCTCCGAGTCCGCGGGTCCACGTTTAACTGCATGAAGGAGGGGATATCCGCGTCCATGCTCGCTCCTTTGACCCCTTACTGGAGTGGGGTGCTCATGGCGTCAGTGCGCACTTTAAATGCGCCGTGTGTTCGCTAGTGGCGGCTGGTGGGGTGCGCCGACGAGAGTCAGCACGCTCAAACGCTGGTTACAGCGCCGTGTTTAGGCCGCTAAGAGCGTTTTGGAGAAATCCTGGAGCCAAGACTAAGTCGCCGTGTGAGTCCGCTAATGGCTCCGGGATACTCCAGGGGTCACCACTGTAAGGTGTCAAAGAAACGAGCAGGTAAAAGTTACTGCTACTTTATTACAGATCCAGGCAGCTTATATAGCGGCCGACTGACGCCGACCCGCGAGAGACAATGGAATTGACTGTGACCTGAGGTCGAAACAATAAACAATAATATACAGTGAACAGTACAAATTACAATACAAAACATACAGAGCTACAATATGGATACAGTCTTGATGCCTGTGAATGAAGAAACATGTGATACACAATGTGTGACATTTGTATAAATCGCATAAAGTAAAAATGATTAAAATGTGTGACCTGGCACGTTTTAGGCGTGACTAAGTGAGCTTGAAGAAAATGGGAAGTCACCAAAGAAAACAAGCTCAGCGGAGACTTAATTAATGGCGCCGCCGAAACACTATCCTGGCGCCGGTGTGGTGACTTTACAGACCTACACGTCAATTTCTTGTATTCTGAGGCAATGACAGGGCATAGACCTATATATCAATTTCTTCTATTCTGAGGCAATGACATTGCATAGACCTACACGTCAATTTCTTGTATTCTGAAGCAATGACATGGCATGGACCTACACATCAATTTCTTATATTTTGAGGCAATGACATGGTATAGACTTGTAAAGAACGATTAAATAGGGAAGCATAAGAATAGAATCTTAAAAAGAGATAAGTCGAAAAATATAAATTATACAGTGATCGATCGAGTAAGAATAGAGAGAGAGAAAAAAAGAATAAAGAGAGAGAGAGAGAGAGACCTTACCTTACCTTACTTTACAGTTCGTTCGGGTTGCCCCAGGTCGCTCAGTGTGAGGCACCTCTGATGCCTACCAGAGAATTGCTAATGCATCTTCCAGTATATTTTGCATCTTCCAATCTTGGATGGTCTGGGATGCATCTTAGATATTTGTCGAGCTTATTCTTAAACACATCTACGCTCACTCATATTATGTTCCTCAGATGAGCTGGTAGCGCATTGAATAGACACTGCATTATCGATGCTGGTGCATGGTGGATTAATTTCCTGTGTGCTTTCCTTAGTTTTCCTGGTATAATTTTGGGCACTATTAATCTACCTCTGCTTGCTCTTTCTGATATTTTTAGCTCCATGATGTTTTCGGTAATTCCTTCTATCTGTTTCCATGCCTGGATTATCATGTAGTGTTCTCTTCTCCTTTCAAGACTGTATAAATTTAAGAATTGTAGTCTTTCCCAGTAGTCAAGGTCCTTAACTTCTTCTATTCTACCTGTAAATGACCTTTGTACACTCTCTATTTGTGCAATATCCTTTTGGTAGTTTGGGTATCATATTATATTGCAATATTCAAGTGGACTACGTACATAAGTTTTATAAAGCATAATCATGTGTTCGGCTTCTCTTGTTTTGAAGTGCCGGAACAACATTCCCATTTTTTCTTTGCATTTTGCCAATAGTATTGCTATTTGATCATTGCATAAATTATTCCTATTCAACATCACACCAAGGTCTTTAACTGCTTCCTTATTTATGATTGTCTCGTTATTAGGTCCTTTATATGCATATAGCATTCCTTCTTTATCACCATAGTTTATTGATTCAAATTTATCAGAGTTAAATACCATCCTATTTTCCTCTGCCCATTTGTATATTTTGTTTAGGTCTCTTTGTAGTGAGTTCCTATCTTCATCACAAATAATTTCTCTACTTATTCTTGTGTCATCGGCAAAACTTCTCACTACCGAGTCCTTAACATTACTGTCTATGTCTGCAATCATAATCACAAACAGCAATGCAGCTAACACCGTACCTTGTGGCACACCAGATATTAACTTAGCTTCATCCGATTTTTCATCGTTTGCAATCACTTTCTGTTTTCTGTTTTGCAAAAATTCTTTTGTACATCTTCCTACTTTGTCCACAATGTTATGTTTTCTAATTTTTTTTGCTAATATATTATGGTCTACCTTGTCAAAAGCTTTTGCAAAGTCTAGGTAAACCACATCTGTATCTTTTTCATTTATCATATTTTTATATATACTTTCATGGTGGACTAACAGCTGGGTTTGTGTACTTTTTCCGGGTACAAAACCATGTTGTCCTATATTAAACAATCTATTTTTCATTAAATGTTTCATTATATTTTTTTCATTACCCTTTCATAAACTTTCATAATATGAGATGTCAGACTCACAGGCCTATAATTACTTGCCTCTAGTCTTGATCCACTTTTGAAAGTAGGGGTAATATATGCTAATTTATGCTCATCATAAATCTTGCCTGTATCTATACTTTGTCCCAATAATATTGTGAGTGGCTTTGCAATTGAATGAACCACTTTCTTTAACAATATGGCAGGTATGCCGTCTGGTCCTGCTGCTGATCCGTTTTTAATTTCATTAATAGCCTGCACAATATCAGCTTCCGTAATATCTATGTCCGATAGATATTCACTATTTTCATCTCTTATTTCTGTATCATTATCTTCATTATCAATTCTAGGTGTAAATTCACTCTTATATCTTTCTGCTAATATGTTACATATTTGCTTTTTTTCATTTGTTAATCACCCTTCAGTTCTTAGAGGGCCTATTTCTATTCTTATTTTATTCATCTTTTTTGTATATGAGTAAAAAATTTTGGGGTTTTGCTTGATATTTTGTGTGGTCTTTTCTTCTAGGTCCCATTTTTCATTTTCTTTTGACTGTACAGTATAATCTTTTGTTCTTCATTTTCTATCTTACTTTTTAGTTCCATCACTTTCCATGCATTCTTTCATCATTAAAGTAAGAAGCTACCCATTCGTCTCTATTATGCCTTTCTGAGAGATGTAATTATATTTAATATAAATTTCTTCTAACTAATACTCATGAGCTACTGACTTCGAGAAGAGACGCTGTGGATGAACACGTCGCCGACTTAGAAGAAAGATGCAGGTAAGAAGGGAACAATAACAAGTCACACGAATTATGAAAAGAAACTTGTGCACGACATAAAAATGGTGGCATTGATTTAGGATCCAAAAGGCGAGATGAAACAAATAGTCTTTAACAGAAATATCTAGTACAAGTACTTATGTTTTGGTGAAACGAAATCTACAAAACGGACTTAGATTTTACGACAGCAAGCAAAACTTATGTGAAGAAATAAAATCCTGCAATAAAGCATCAAACAGAAGTAAACATAAACTTTAATAGTGAGCACCGAAGAAGCAAAACACATGACACAATTCACAACGAGCATATTGAATTAACGGATAAACACAAAACAGTGAGCCAGCACATCGGCTGAGCAAAGACAGGTAGCGAGTGTGTTTAACAAACTACCGCCACGAGTGTAACAGATACTAGATTTCAAGAGAGTAAGACTGTAACCGTAACTGTACTTGTGTATGTAATTAACTTTCATCATTAAAGTAAGAAGCTACCCATTTCATCTCCATTACGCCTTTCTGAGAGATGTAATTATATTTAATTTAAATCCCTTCTAACTAGCAGACTCTTGAGCTACTGACTTCGAGAACAGACGCTGTGGATGAACACATCGCTGACTTAGAAGAAAGATGCATGTAAGAAGGGAACAATAATAAGTAACACAATTTATGAAAAGAAACTTGTGTACTTGTGTACGACAGACCTACATGTCAATTTCTTATATTCTGAGGCAATGAAAAGGCAAAGACCTACACGTCAATTTCTTATATTCTGAGGCAATGACAGGGCATAGACCTATAGGTCAATTTCTTATATTGTGAGGCAATGACAGGGCATGAGCCTACACATCAATTTCTTATATTCTGAGGCAATAACAGGGCATAGCCTACATGTCAATTATATTCTGAGGCAATGAGACGGCATAGACCTACACATCAATTTCTTATATTTTGAGGCAATGACTGGGCATAGACCTACTGCTGGTTTATTGATGTTGTTTCAGATTTAGCTGGCCTTGTGGCCTGTGCCAGCACGGGCTCTTGCTCTGAGAGCAGCCCGTAAGGTTTATTGATGTTGTTGTTGTTTCAGATTTAGCTGGCCAGGTTTATTGATGTTGTTGTTGTTTTAGATTTAGCTGGCCTTGTGCCAGCACGGGCTCTTGCTTCTAGAGCAGCCCGTAACTATATGTTGATGATGAGTCTGTGAGATGGGTAGGTTAATGAAAACTTTATTATGATACATGAAAGTGATTTTTTGGTGGGGTGAAATTTTGAAATGAAAAGGTTTAACAGGCAAGGTTGCAACCTCTTTGAACCTAAGGTACTCATCAGATGAGGATAAAAGTACGATAGCAGTGAGTGTTGGCTAGTGGGAGAGGCCAACAGATGGAAAAAAGAAGAATTGAGTAGTAGGCACAGGTAGCTAGTACGCTAGTTCGTGGTGATCCAAAGCCATATTCCTTGTCAGTCTAATTCTTGTGTCTGTATGTGTTTTGTGGATTTGTTGGGTGTTGATTGTGATGGATGGAATGATAGGGGAGGGGTGATTTCTAAAGTCAGTATTTAGAGATGAATGGTATGGATTTTTATTTGTTGTCTGGGTCGAGTCTGTTGAGTCTGATTTAAGAATAGGGAAGGTGGGTGGGTGGTTTAAGGTATGGATTCTTTAGAGTCATCTTGGTGGTGGGTAGGAGCATAGGAAGCCTGCAAATTCATGGATGTTTGTCAGTATGTGCTTTGCTATTTGGGTAGCTGTTCTTTCATTACCTTCATAACTTGTTCTTAGCTGTTCTGTTTCTGTACAGTTAAGAAGGTAGTGTTCCAGGGGTTCTTCTGGGATTGTTTCACAGTACTTGCATGGCTGAGGATTGTCTACTATTCTTTGCCATGTGCACAGGTATCCTAGCCTTAGCCGATGGATTATGACTGCTAGGGCCCGTGACATGTCTTTGGTTATATTGTGGGTTTTTAGGTTTACAGTGTCTATGTACCATTTGGCGGTTTTTGAGCCACCGAAAACAGCTCTTCTGACTTTGCTTTCTTCTTGTAGTTGGCAGTGTGCTGCTGCCTTGTTTTTCAGTTGTGAGTGAGGGGCTGATTTTGATACTAACGTTGGTGTGTAGCAACCCACTTTTGCTAGAGAATCTGCTTCTTTGTTTCCTTGGATTCCCACATGGCTCGGAATCCAGTTTAATGTTATTTCCCTGTTCCTGTTTTGGTGGAGGCTTGCAATTGCCCATATGCTTGATAGAAGTCTGATATTTTCCTTTGCTTTTCCTTTTGTTATAGCTTGTAGTGCTCCTTTTGAGTCAGTATGAATTGTTGTGTTTCCCTGCCTATGCTGAGAGTCTTCTAGAGCTTTTGCAATGGCAATCAGTTCAGTTTGTAGAGTGGAGGCATTGTCAGAGAGCTTCCAGCATCCTTTGAGGGTTGTTGAGTGGACTCCTGCTGCTGCTGCTGGGATGCTGAGATCTACTGATCCATCTGTAAAATATTCATTTGTGGCTGCAGTTTTCCTGATTGCCTCTTGGGCTGCAAGCCTTAGCTGTTGAGCAGTGCATGCTTCTTTGCTTGCAGAGAGGACTGTAAAGTTTATCTTGAAAAGTTCAGGCTCCCAGGGTGCTTGTTCTCTGTACTCTGCGATTGGCGTGTCTTCCTTGATTGCGGCTGCTTGATTTGCATCCTACTCGCCTTAAGGCTGCTAGGAGGTCGCCAGCATATGTCTTGGGGGTCTAGTTCCTCATGAAGCTCAATGTTTTTCTTGATTTCTCTCTTGGTGGGCAGTTTCTGCTGCCTTTCAAGGTTTTTAGCAGTATGGATGTGTTGGTTTATTGACGAAGCGACCCGCTTATAAAGCGGCGTGCGGACGTCTGCGTATACGCAGAGACTGCGGGTACAAAAATTTACAGGTGACCTGAGGTCAAACTATTTCTCTACACAAAACAGGACAGATACATACAGAAAGCATAATGATTAACAATAACTGGTTGGACATAAAAATACTCTGTCACATATAAGTGGTACAAGGGCAAATAAACAGATAATAAACATACGATTCACAATAATGATAATAAGATTGTGTTCGTCCGACCTTAGGTCGCATGTGAACCCACTGAGCGGAGACTTTACAATGTCATCTTGAAGTGGTTATTTATACTGTTATATCCGGTAATTTCGGAAGTACTTAAAGTTTGTGAAGTATCATTATTGTGGCTAGAATTAGTAACAATGAAGTGTATCCATAAGGTGATGGGAGCTCATGCTATAGTGAGTTATCTGATTTGAAGCAACTTGAGTATTGGTGTTCGAAACGGTAGAGGACACCGTTAGTAAAATTGATGCAATAATGAAAGATATAAAAAAAATGGATGTTGGTGAAGAAATTGAAACTTAATGAAGACAAAATTGAGTGTATGCTATTTGGACCTGACAGTGCTCTACGAAAATATGAACACTTCAAAAGAATAACTATTGGTTCGTCAACAATAAATATTGTAGATGCAGTGAGGAACTTAGGAGCATTTATTAATAATAAATTGTCGATGAAGAACCATATATTGCATATTACAAAAACCAGTAACCTGTAACTATCTAATTAGAAACATTGCATGTATTAGAAAATACCTAAACGAAGATGCTCAGAAAACAGCAATTTGCAACCAAATACTTTCAAGGCTTGACTACTGCAACGTTATATACTACGGTTTCCCTAACTACCTACTAAGAAAATTGCAAGGAGTACAAAATAGAGCCGCCAGGTTAATAAAAGGACTACGTTCCCGTGATAGAATAAGCCCAGCACTAATTGAGCTACATTAGCTCCCAGTAAAAGCTAGAATAGAATATAAAATACTATTTACATTTTTTAAGCACTAAAATATGATGAACCAACATATCTAAGAAACTGCTTAAGCTTCTTTAGACCAGAAATGAATACTGTAATCAGACATACAAGTGAGGCATATAGGCTATTTGAACCTAAAACAAATTGTAAGTCAGGCGAGAGAGCATTTGTACACTGTGCACCAAGACTATACAACAAAATACCACCTGAAGTGAAGAGCATACAAGAAGAATGCAAATTTAAGAAGGAACTAAAGACTCCTACTCTGCAGGAGCTACGATACTGACGAGAAAACGCTGAAAGACAATAATTATAAAACATAACAAGCACCTCGTTTTGAAAACGTTCATGGGCCCGCCAGAGAGGGAATTATCCTTGGGGAGGGCTGTACATTAAACCAAACAAAATGAGACAAAGTGAAAATCGTAAAATATCACTCACTGGGGAATCTTCCAGTTGAGTTAATTGTGTAATACAGTGAATATAATATAACGCGTTGCCCTCGAATTGTTGTCCTGGCAGATGATAGTTCTTCGTTCATGCCATTTTGTGAAATGTCGGACTGAATATATACGTCTTTTTGCAGTGTTGGCTGCTATTGGAATTGGGAGATTTTTTTGAATGATTGGTCAGTAACGAGTCACACTCTACGAACAAAACTGGCTACTTCTTCCCAGCAATTTCTTTCCAAGGACAAAAGGCCACTCCTGTTTAGGATCAGAAACACGTAGTTTTCCATTATCAGGCGATGCTGTTTCTCCATCGCACGAGTGAACTACCACACTGAAATTATGGAAGCCAAAGTCACACAGTTTCAATTTGTGAGGACGGACCATGAATCCTCAGGAATCCACTGAGGAACTCTATTCAGCATACAAGAGTTTTTTGGTCTATTGCTTATCCAACATATTTTTTTTAATTAGAGATAAGATAACATATATTTATCTCATTTCTCGAAATTATCATAATTCAAACGCAGAGGTTTAGCGATCAGTGGTAATTCATTGTCTGACATATGACCGCAGTTCGAAGAAAAATGACCTTGTACCGAGAATATTAAGTTCAGGAATTTGTTTTCACTTTTCCTATCTCTCGGACTGAAAGAGTCTGAACTTCTGGAAAAGAAATTAAAACATATAGAAAATGTATAAGAAATAAATTATTGTAATTACAAATTACATTCAGCAGTGCATGATAGGGCAGATAGGGCGAAGGGGCAAGGGTTGATACTACTTCGTTGTCAATAAAGTTAACAAACATGCAGTTGTAAAGAGATCAAAGACCTTGTGAATAGGGTTAATTTCAGAAACGGCATATTCTCTTTTAATATCAGAGACATTACTCGTGGCCGATGAACTTATGTTTATGGTCTAATTTCAATCCATGAACAACAAGGTTAAACGGATTAATACCTTTCATGAAAGAAAGCCAAAGACATTATAGAAAGTATCGAAAGCGTTTACTCAGTTTTTCTTTTGGTTTCGCGATGTTCTTTTGAAAGTCTTGTCACCGGTGGGACCGTAGGTTTAGAAGACCCGATATTTGGGTAAAGAATCTATAGTTTTAAGTTTGTGCCAAGTTGAGAAATCTGACGTCAGTCTTTGAAGATAACATTTTCGTAAAATTCCATTGGTTATGTTGGGTGACAGTGTTAGCTGGCTTTGGAATAACCCCGTCACGCGAGAGGTTGTTCGTTGCCCCAAGAAGGTTGTTGAAACCATAATAGGTCCAAAGGTAAACAAGTGTCAGTGTTTGCCAGGCTAGGCTAGGTTGTTACGTCAGCCTGTGGTAGCCTATCCTAGTAGACCAATTTGTGTCGGTAGAGTGTAGTCTTTTCTTCGTAGATAAATGGTACTCAAATTTCTTGCCAGTTGCGGGAATTTTATATTTTAAGACGGCGTGTCTAAGTGTTAGCTCCGCACGGACTGTATGGAACGGTTCCGGGAAGACGAGAGACATTGGGGAGCCATATATTCAAGTAGGGATTGTCAAAGGAAATCTATTAGCCTATAAAAGGAACCATACTAATGTAACTTACCCTAACTTATTAGGCCGTGTTACTTACCCCGGGAGCTCCCCCCCCCCACGAACCCCCTGGTGAAGGAAACCCCTTTTGTTGGAAATTCTAAGCATTAGCTCCGCGCCTGTTTTTACCCTGGAAACTGGTTTTTTCTACACGTTTAGGGCTTCTGATACCGACGGTGCGTTTGTTTGTTGTCTGCCAAATGGAATGTCCCTTCGCCGTGTTTAGTACTGTCCTGGGGGCCGCCCGGTTCCCATACGTTAACAAGTTACTGCACTTGCCGGACAGGATATGAACCATTCCAAACAGACGTGCCCATGCTCTGTTTCGTGAAGGTCACGTATGGAAACCCCTTGTTGGATGGACATCAGGGGTTAATTTCAGATTAATTACATTCGTGCAACAAAAATTGAAGGTAAATCCATAATTAGCAACCAAAAACTGTAGAAAAGGTCAAGTTAGAAGGAAATCACCGCCGCAGAGCTGCTACTTAGATCTACCTCACTTTTTTTACCTAAAGTTCCCCTATAACACTGCACGTGCAGTAGCAAAAATATAATAAGTTCTGAGGTTAATTGGCCTACAGTCCAGTGACAAAAAATAATGGTAAATTCTTGATAAGCAACCAAAATACTATAGAAAAAGTCAAATTCCAAGGTAGGTTAATACCCAGCACAGAGCTAGTACTTAGGGTAAATGATAAGGGTTGAGACACATGGGTGGCAGATTTTTCACTTTTCGCTTGATATTTAATTGGATAAATAACGCCATATGAACTGAAATAAGCATGTTAGGTGTTGTAGGCAATTTGGAATCCAATATGACGTCTTCCCAAATGCTGAGACAAAATTGAGTGGCGATTGAACATTTCCTTCCCAGCGCTCATTTAATGGTGTACTGACACTAATTGCGTATATATACAGGTTGACCATCACTAATCCAGCAGTCAGTACTCCGGAACAATCAGTAATCTGGCACAAATTTCAGCTAGAGTAATTTCCAATGTTTCCGCACTAATTTTCAAATTTCCTGGGTCACTGCGCCAACTCGCTCGCCAGCCGCTTCGATTTGGTGGCGCAGTGTGCTACATCAACAAACTGGTAGCCTAGCCTACATTATACTGAACTCTATTTGCATATTAACAGTATTATACAAACATCAACATAACAAATGTGCATCTTTTTCATGGATCTTTTAAAAAGTTATGCTTTACATTGTTTCCAATTGTATTATAAATTGCGATCAATGTTTTGTTTTGGGAATCAATATCGCGTGTTTATTTATTTCGCATTTAACTAAGTTGAAAGCGCTTTTCTTGCTTCTAGTTAGCGTAAATGAACATGGATACTTTATTTATTTGGGACACGGATATTTTTCGTTATATGAAGTGTTTTAAGTCGAAATATAACTTACGTAAATACGTTTCGTTGTGAAATTAATTTAGCTATTTTTTCGTTAATATATGACGTTCACGGGAATCACGGCTGGCCGTTTTGGGGGCATGTTTGTGTAAAAAAAAAAAAATCAAGATTCCGTTTGCTATTTTCTCTTGATTTCATCGTAATACGAGCTTTACGTATTTATCTTTTATCTGCGTGAAAACAGTAGTAATTTGTATTCTTTCATGCCCAGTAGTTTTGATTAAAATACATTCTCTCCAGTTTTATTTACGGTCAAGTTTCATCCATGTTGCCGATGCACGATAATTTATAGTCATTAGTAGCTTGAACAATGTTTTCTCAGCTTCAGCTACAACTTACAGCTTTAATTTACCATAGCAGTATATTTCCCTGCTGATCTTTTCTCCAAAGCGAATAAGGGTTTAGTGTAAAAAATATATCATTCCTATTGTATAGTACTTAACGTCATTTGTAACATAACTACGGTAATTTTGTATTACCATACGATGGTTGAAGTACAAACAAAACAGTTGTTATATGATACGATTATTAGCAAAACAACAGTTTCCCGTTCGGTTGTTTATGGCTGTACACATTTTTGCAAGAGTATAACGTTACTAACAATACTTTTATCATTCTCTATTACATGTACTTTTTTTAACTAGCAGATGGAATAAAGAGATGGAGGAAAAGAAGTTTTTCTATTATAGTTAGTCTCTCTTGCTGCCTGATTGTACCTGCTGCCTGCACTGCAGCTCCGAATTCTAAAAATATTTCCTAAATATTTTCGTACCGCAGTATTAATTACTAACTAACCCCATCGAATCGAACTTCAAAATATCGTAAGTCGAATTATCGTAACTTGAGCACTACCTGTATTTGATAATTGTCTTTTCTTTATTATCCAACTTGTACTGATTTATGGGATATTTTAATTCTAAGATGAGGTGCTTAGCTATTGGGTTTCGTGTATTCTAGCCTAATAAATGGCTAATCCGGCACCCTCCAGGTCCCAGTGATGCTGGATTAGTGATGGTCAACCTGTATAATGTTTATAGATATTAATCAAGATTTTAGTTGTAATTAGCACAATAAAACATTTTGTTGCCTATACTAGTGAAAATATGAGACATGGAATTCCCGTCTGTCATGTGGTTGAACTGAAATGCATTTTTACCTTTAATCTGTGGTTTTATCCTTACTGACATTAATCTGTGGTTTTATCCTTGCTGACATCACAACTGAAGCTCCACAGTGCTTTTTTTATTGTAATTATGCACATTTTGTTCTTAATTCACTCACAATACCACGTAAAATACGTGAGAATGTTTCTTTACTGTACTTTACTCCATCAAAGTAGCGAAACTGTGGCGGGAACAATATACCAGCCTTATTGTATGTCTGGTTGCCACAAACATCTGAGAGTGGACGACGCATTAGTGAACTGTTTACGATAGAAGTGTAGTTTGTTCTGACACAGTATACAAACCGTCGGTCCTTTACATTAGGAATTATATGCAGCGTAGGCTGGAAACGGCCGTTGAACTTTTGAACAAGTTGGTTAGGCAGTTAACTACCGTCCGGGAGGCAGGAGTACTGCCTGCCTGGGTATAAACATTCCAATTTGCTTTTGGCTGTCGTAGACTGCGGACGTTGTCTCTCTCTCTCTTTGCCTGACTACTGTTGAGCTTTTCCCGGTGGGAACTTTCTTTTTTGTATGAATGTGAATGTTGATAAGCCCTTTAAGCCCTCCTACCCCCAGCATGTGTTTCCTGGGGTGGGAGGCAAAAAATGCCATACATTTATATCTAGCGTTGACACGGACCCACACACCCTCTGCCCCACCTGCAGAGGACGTGTGTGTTCGCGCACTTCACCTTGTAACGAGTGTTGTTCCTGGTCTCTGGAGCACTGGAAGAAGTTTGAAGGGAGGAGACGTTACCATAGGAATCCCGCCAAGGAATTGTCTAAGGGTAACATGCCCCCGACGACTCCCGTGGTGGCTGATCCGTCGGGATCATTTCTCCCTCCTGGCAAGCTTCCCCTTCTTGCTGCCTCTCCCTTGGGTGAGGACTCCCCTTCCCCTTCCTCATTCGTTTCATCGGGTGTGGAAGGCCACGGGGGAGCTGTTGCTCAGGACATCCTCTCTGGGGCCTCTCCTCACTTCGGGGGCGAATTTTTTCCCCCAGAACAAGTAGAGGCTTCCCTTTTTGACCCAACTCTGTCCTCAGGTTTGGGGGCGGAAGCATCCTCTGTTGGCCAGGTACCCAACCTAACCTCTGCATGGCTGCACCTGGGTCTGCCTGGCGTTCCATCACTGGAGAGTCTGGTGTCACACTTGTCTGGCACTCCAGTGACGACCCACACAGCCACTGCTTCCACCAACACGACTGTCACCATTTCGTCATTCAGGAAGCTGCCTGTGACGGTGGCCTCGCACCTCGACACCCAGGTTTCAGCCGCTCCTGCCACATTCCACTCCGTGCCGCTGCCTCGTGGGTTCCTGGCCCAGTTATCCCTGCCTGGCCCCTCGCACATGATGACATTGTCGTTACCTTACATGTCAGTGCCTGCTCCTGTTGCTGACCCATGCTCATTCATGACCACGGTTCCGGCTCCTCACTTCCCTGACACTCGGCCTGGCCTGGCTCCCAATGCGCCACCCATGCCTCTGACCCTGGCTTCGTCTCTGGACTGTCCTGGCTCCCCCACTGCTGTATCTGCCCTGGTAGCTGCTGGCCCGAGCACCATCTCTGCTACCCGGGTTGCACCTGCTTCCGTGGCTCCCCTGGTTGCTCCTGTGCCTTCTGCTGCTCCTCCGTGGTTTGGGGACCTGACTAAGATCCAGTCCTGAGGAAGATGGCGAAGAAGTCGAAAAAGAGATCAAGGAAGGTGTCGTCATCTTCTTCGTTGTCGTCGTCGTCATCTTCTGCTGCCTCTTCTTCCTCTTTTCCTTCCGAGGCTTGCCAGCCAAGGATGAAGAAGCCTGCCTCTCCCCCTGCTAAGAAGTCTCGCACCGAGACCTCTAAGGAACTGCCTCCTTCCACAGGGTAGACAGTGGGATCTCTCATTGGCTCTTCCCGATCCACGGATCAGGGTCCGTGCCGGACACTTACTCGAGAGTCGCTCTGAGTACAGTACCCGGGTCTCTAAGGAGACCCGAGTACCTCAGTCTGGTACAGGAGAAACCTCTGTCCATACGGACTCAGGCGTGGCATGAGAGAAAGAGTCTGGGCATGCAGGTGCGCCGACTCTTCCTGCTGGTACTTCTTCTAGTACCAAGCCAGGTTCCCGGGAAGGTGCACTGGTCCCCCGGGTCCAGACACCTGGAGAAGCAGAGAAGAGGTTCCCTGCTCAGTCTTCCCGAGAGGTTTCGGCCTCAAAGAAGACTGTGGCGCGTCCAGAGGACAGCTCAAGTTTGTGCCAGCCAGCCGCTCACTTGACTCCTACCAGTCCCCGGCCACGTTCGCGTGGCCAGTCTGGCTTGGTGGAGGCAAGTGCGCGGCTCAGCTTGCATGAGCCACTCCGCTCTCCTCGGGAGACCGCTTTGCCCAGGCGAAAGCGCTCTCCTTGACCCTGGTTGCCGTCACCACTGCGGGTTGGTGACCACTCCTGCCCCACTGCTCCTGTTGGTTCTGCCAGCAAGGCCAGTGGGAGTGCCAGATCCTCCTCGCCTGTCCCCTCTACCTCCTGGGCTCCTTCCAGGGGGCACAAGTCGGACAGGAAGAACTCTGGTAAGTTGTCTCCCCAGAGTTCTACCTCGGGGGCGTACGTTCCTGGCTTGGTCCTTGGTTCAGCCAGGTCGTACACCTGCGTGGTGCAGGATGGATCACGGGGTCTGCAGAGGTTCTCCCTCCTGCAGGGAGAGTAGATTGGGAGGACCTCACCCTGGAAGGACTTGAGGTAATTTTGCTGATTCGTCAGCAACGACCTCAGGGAAGGGACCACGGCCTTGTCTGTGGATCGTCCGTCGCGCCTCGAATCCTACTGGGGAGGCAAGAAGGAACCCAAGGCTTCGGTGGAGCTGCCGTGGTCCACGCTTGCAGAGAGGGTACTCTATCAGGTGAATGGTCTTGTGTCTGGGCAGGACAGTTCTCTCCGATCGAACCGCATGGACAAGCTCCTTCCCTCTCCTCTGCCTCAACAGGAGCGTTTTTACACACCGTTGGAGAGGTCATTGCCTCCTAAGCAGGTTAACTCGGACCTGGTTCATCTAGATCCGGGTCTCTCTTTGCAGCAACTTACTGCAGAGAGTATCTCCCTTTCTCAGCAAGAGGCCGCAACCCTGGAAGCCACTGCCATGGCGGCTTTCCAGGCAGTCTCCTGGCTGGATCTGTGGTCCTTCACAGTATCCAAGGTGGCTGCTCTTGGGCACCATCGCACCCAGAGGACTCCGCTTTGGGAGACTGTGCCAGTCTGGAATTTTTCCATTTCCTACCTCGCCCACCAGACGGCAAACCTGTGGGCTAACCTGGTCCTGAAGAGAAGGGACTCTGTTCTTTCTCGCTTCTCCAGGTCCGTGGGGTCCGAGCCTGCAATGACCCTGCGGAACGGACCATTGCTGGGGTCTACCTCTCTCTTCCCTAGAGAGTTGGTGGACACTGCGGTGGACAAGTGCCAGGCTGATGACAGCGACCGGCTTGTTCACCAGGCAGTGGCCAAGACCTCTGGATCTTCGCGTCCAACTGCGGCCAGACCCTCAGGTCAGGCTAGCACTTCCTAGGCCCCTAAGAAGTCCCAGTCTTCGAAGGAGTCCCATGGAAACACCCAGCCTTCTTCCTCTGGAAAGGGTGGGTCTTCCTGCCCCTTTCAGCCCGCTTTCCAATCCGGAAAAGGGGGCAAGGGGAAGAAGAAGGGGAAGCGCTAGGGATGGCGTCCCCCCCCTGCCGGACTGCTGCCGAAGGTGGGGGGGTTGCCTGTCTTGCCATTGGGCAACATGGCAGCGATACAGAGTCAAGACGTGGATAGTGGATGTCCTTCGGGAGGGATATCTACTACCCTTCGAGTCTCGGACACCCCTCACCAACACTCAGGTCCATCTCCGCACCTACGTCCAAGGATCACCAAAGGATCCACACTACAGCAAGAAGTGCAAGCCATGCTGAGCAAAGATACTGTGGAAGTTGTGTCGGACCAGTCCCCAGGCTTTTACAGCTGTGTCTTCCTTGTAGAGAAAGCCACAGGGGGATGGAGACCACCCATAAACCTCTCTCCCATGAACCGATTCGTTCGCCAGACTCGGTTCACGTTGGAAACAGCGTGATCCGCGCTCACTTCCATCAGAGATAATGACTTCATCCTTACGGTGGACTTGAAGGATGCGTATTCCTAAGTACCCATTCATCCATCCTCTCGCAAGTACCTCTGCTTTATCCTCGGGGAGACGGTCTTCCAATTCAGGTCACTCTGCTTCAGGCTCTTGACTGTTCCCCATGTGTTCACGAGAGTCTTCTCTCTTGTATCAACTTGGGCCCATTCCCACGGGATACGTCTACTGAAGTATCTCGACGACTGGCTGGTCCTGGCGAGATCTCGTTCACAGTTGCTGCAGGACAGGGATCGTCTCCTCAAGTTTTGCAGCGATCTTGGGATCATGGTAAACCTCGAGAAGTCAGATCTCACCTGAAAGCAAAGGATAAAGTTCCTGGGCATGCTGATATGCATGGTAGCAGCGAAAGTCTTTCCCTCAGACTCTCGTATCAGCAGGTTCAGGCAGGCAGCACAACTTTTCCTGTCTCAAGAGGACCAGCCAGCCTGGCAATGGCAGGTTGTCACTGGTCGCCTGTCATCGCAGGAGAAGCTGGTACCTCATGGGCGTCTTCATCTTTTGTCTCTACAGTGGAGACTAAAGGAGTATTGGTCCCAGTCCTTTCTCATCTCTCTTTCTGAGGAGGTGAGAGAGGACCTTCCCTGGTGGATGGACGACAGGAACCTCTTTATAGGAGCATCCCTGCATATTCCCCCTCCGGACATGCTGCTGTTCTCGGACGCATCGACCGAGGGATGGGGCGCACACCTGGAGAGTTGCTGACTTTGGGAGTGTGGCACCAAGACGACAAGCACCTTCACATCAACATCCTGGAACTCAAGGCAGCCTTCCTGGCTCTCCAAGAGTTCCTGGATCGAGTGATGGGACACTGTGGTACCGATGAGCGACAATACCATGGTAGTGGCATATGTCAACAAGCAGGGGGGTCTAGTATCCCTCCCGCTCCACCAGTTGATGATGCAGGTGCACGAGTGGGCCATGGCTCACTCAGCAGAGCTGTCAGCCAGGTACATTCCAGGCAAGAGGAATGTCATGGCAGACAAGCTCAGCCGCCAGAATCAGGTGATCGGAACCGAATGGTCTCTTCACTTGGAAGTCACGGAAAGGCTATTCAACCTGTGGAGGCATCCAGTCATCAATCTCTTTGCCACCTGGCACAACAGAATGCTCCAGGTCTTCTGTTCTGTCGTTCCGGACTCATGGGCTGCTGCAGAGGATGCGTTCCAACAACCGTGGGACAACCTCGACGTTTACTCCTTTCCTCCGTCCTGTCTGATTCACAGAGTGATCAGCCAGGCGATGATCACTCCCAATCTCAGAATGATTCTGGTAGCACCCAAATGGCCGCTGGCCGTTTGGTATCCCGACCTGCTAACTCTCCTCTCCGAGGCACCAGAGAGATCCCCCCCTGGCCCAACCTACTGTATCAAACCCACGTGGAGCAGTACCACCAGGCAGTGCAGTCCCTGTGTCTTCACAGCTGGAAGTCATCCACCATCTCCTGCAAGCAAGAGGCTTTTCGCGTCGAGCAGCAATGGAGATGGCCAGATACCTCAGACAATCCTCCGCAGCAGTATACCAGGGAAAGTGGTCCGTCTTCTGTGGTTGGTTTCGTGGACGGGGTATCTCTCCAGTCAGAGCTGCTGTTCAGCAGGTCACAGACTTCTTCGTCTTCCTTACTATAGCCGAGAAGCTTTCCGTTTCAGCTGTAAAGGCTGTCGGCTCGCCAGCTCAGTCTTGAAGCTGAAAGGAAGTAGACATCTCTTCCTTCTTTGAGATTTCCTACTGATGAGAA